>NC_057714.1:77779176-77803476 GCF_004010195.1 Chiloscyllium plagiosum
CAAGAACTTGAATCCTTGCTTCCTGCACCAGTTCCCCAACCACATGTTCAAGTCCATTATCTCCCTGTTTCTGGCCACACTAGCCCGAGGAACTGGAAGCAAACCGGAGATAACCACCTTGGACGTCCTGCTTTTCAGCCTTCTTCCTAGTTCTCCGAAGTCTCGCTGTAGTATGTTCCTCCTCTTCTTCCCGACATCATTTGTGCTGACATGTACCACCACCTCTGGCTCTTCACCCTCGTCCTTGAGGATTTCCTGCACTCTGTCCACGATGTCTTTCACCCTGGCACCAGGAAGGCAACACACCATCCTTAAATCCCGTCTGCTGCCACAAAAACCCCGGTCAGTTCCTCTCACGATGGAGTCCCCTATTACCACGGCTCTGTGCGATGTCCGACTCTTCCACTCTGCCTCTGCGCCAACTTTTGATTGACAGACCTGGCCGCCTTGCGAACTGGCAGTGTCATCAGTCTCTACTGTTTCCAAAATATATGCTGGCCTAACCATTGTTAACCACATCACATGAATAAATTCAAATTAAACTTATAAAATTTAAATTAAAATGTCATTTTGGTAAAAATAATTGGCCAATCATGCTTGCCGTTATTCTCACCACCGCAGGTAGTGGAAAATAACACCGAGTACCAGTGTAGAAAAAGGCCTATTTGATTGTATAGATTTCTCTCCTCTGTCCTGGCCACTGTCTTTTCACAAACACCAATTAGCTGATGTTCTTTTTATTTTGCGTAGAATCCCAACAGTATGGAAGCAGGCCATTCAGCCCATCTAGTCCACACCAACCCTGCAAAGAGCATCTCACCCAGACCCAATCCTGCATTTCCTGTGCCTACTCCACCTATTCTGCACATCCCTAGACACCATAGGACAATTGAGCATGGTCAATCCACCTAACCTGCACATATTTGAACTACAGGAAGAAACTGGTCCACCTGAAGGAAACTCAGACACAGGGAGAATAAGCAAACTCCCACAGACATTCATCCAAGAGTGGAATTGAACCCAGGTCCCTGGTGCTGTGAGCCACCGTGCTACCCAGTTAATGGAAATAGTAGTTCTTCAAGTTTCTGTAGTAGTTCCAGTAGTTACTGGAATACTACTATGCTGACTTCACTGTTTGCCTATGTAATAGTTGTGACTTAATTTCACTGCCATTCTTTGGGACATGATGAGTGGACTGAGAATGGATGTCACTTCCTCCTCAAGCTGTAGCTGATTTAATCAGCATGATCAGACGTGTAATGACACACAACTCAGAAGGTCGGACTTGAACCTCTATCTTCTGACCCAGAGGGTGGGACACCACCACTGCATCACAAGAGCTCTCTTTCTACACATGCAAATATATGGAATAGATGCGATGATTTCATAGATTGATGGATGAAATTTAAAGCAATGTGATGAAATCCACAGAGACTGAAACAAGGTTATCATTTTAAAATGAATTGAATGGTTAACGATGTTAATCTTTTTAAAGTCTCTTTAAAACCAATACTTTAATAATCCCAAGTGATAATTAGACAAAGCATTTTCTTTTGAGTCCAGACAGCTTGCAGAACTGGTTTAGGCTTGTTAGAATGATTTTGCATGGTGCTGGAATGACTTTGTATTTTACTATTTCCGAAATTGCTATAAGCAGCTGATGGCTAACACAAAAGCAAAACACTGTAGATGCTAAAGTTCTAAGATAAAAACAGAAAGTGCTATAAACTCAACAGGTCTAGCAGTATCTGTAGAGAAGCAGAGATTTGATAGATGCTTGGTTTAAAAATAAATCATCAAGACTTAATTTTGCTTGGCCTTTGGTCAACTTTCTAATGATCATTAACTTCTTACAAAGAGATTGCTGCTGACTGTTTGGCGTCATTGCAGACAAGAGTCTGATCTGTGCAGAGAGGTGATAACCATCAATCAAGATCCAGTACCAACAGTGTTAAATATTCTATTTTGCTGTCACATTAGTCATCTCATATGATGATTATACTTTTCCTATAGACTGTTGTGGCACAAATTAAATTAATTGACCCATTTAAAGCTCAGCCCATGTTCAATTTACAGCAACTCCCTCTTTTGTTTAAAACTATACAGCCTTATCATTTTAATGTTATATGGATAACAAATAATTGTTCTGAATTCACTTCAGTTGTGCTCATATCCTGACATCTGACTTACTATCTGGGAGCTGTATGGCTGCCCTACTGTTCTCGTAGGAGTACCCATTACATGAAGGTAAAGTGACTGGTTAGTCAGAGGGAGAAGCAGTCCAGATAATAATCTTTGAAACAGTATATCATCAAGCATTTTGAAGGATTGGACCAGAAGGTTGTGGAATTCCAGAGAGGTGAATGCATGTGGACTGATTATTTAGTGCAGCATTCAACTAGTGCTATAGCACCAGAAATGCTGGAACCAAACTTAGTTTAGTGCACCAGATGGTTTAAATGAGCCATCTCCATTCCCAACTCAGTCCAAGAGCCTGCAACATGCTCATCTACTCAACTGTTGGAGTTCTCTGTGAAGATGCAGGATTGTTGTCAGGGCCTGATGTGTTCCTTTAACCAGAGACCTGATCAGGAGAGTATAGTACGCCTGCACTCCAGACAAAAAAAAGACTGCTAGAGGCACCACTGAGGAACAGAAGAGGTCCAGTATAGGAAGTTTAAAACAATAGATTACTTGTGGATCAGGGGAAGCAAGACTTCTCCTCCAAGCACTTCAAGGAACATATTGGCCGTGTATGTCCGAAGCAAAACTCACTGCCACATCTATAGTTTCACAATTGGCTTCTTCAAGACTAGCTTTATTATGACGTACTCAAATGAGTACATTGAAAAGTTTACAAGTCGCTACTTATGGCCTTACCTTAGATACAAAATACCTAGCCACAAATTCTTAAATACAAATTCTTAGTGAAAGAAAATTAGAAAAGTAAAGAAATAAGGAGTTCAGAATAACAGTCCTTCCAACTCAGTCCATATTGGGTCTTGACTCCAGACTGCATTGGGCTTCACCTCGAGCTCTTAAGGTTGGGAGATGCCTCTGAAACTATCTCGAGACTTGGAGTCCACATTGAGGCCATGCTGGGCTAAAAGACTGCCACACCAGGCTGCCAAGACACCATCATGCCGGGCCAAGAGAGCCGAGAAAACATTACACCAAGTCAAGACAGTGCCACACCAAGCCAAGAAAGCAATACATCAGGCAGAGAGAGCAGCACATTGAGTCGGGAGAATGCTACACTGAGCCAGGAGAGCACCACACAGAGCCAAGAGACTGCTACGCTGAGCCAAGACAGTGTCCCACCAAGCCGGGAAAGCATCACGCTGGACTGACAGAATGCCACGCCAGGGCAAGAGATGACCACACTGAGCAGAGAGATTGCCACACTGAACCAAGAGAACACCGTGTCAGGCTGAGAAAACATCATGCCAGGACGAGAGACCGTCATAACGGGCCGGGGGACCTCTGCACCGAGCCAGGACATAACCACACCAAGTTGAGAGATCACCACATCGCATCTGTGCTGTGGCTGAGATTTCAGAACATTGTGAAGAAGAAAGAAAAGAAACAAAAAAAGAAGGAAAAAAAGGAAATGAACGGAGCAGACGAGGTCTGGCTGAGGAGTCCAACTTCACCACCACATTGGATCCCTTTCTAAAGCAAGCAAGTCCACACTAGTTTTATTGTAAAAATTGAGGCAAAAGCTGATGCAGCTTGTGTAGTATCAATACTCATGTACTGACACTTTCAGTGGCTGCACTCTATCCCCGTTTTTTCTTTTCTCTTTCCTGCCTGGCATCAATGGACTGTCGAATTTCTGATGGCTGGGTGATTTGCTGTAGTTTTACCAGTTGTGGTTTGTTGACTGAGGAAGGTGCATGAAAGGTGGATTTTAAAGCTGGCTGAGAGATATGGATCAATCTCTCAAAGTAACTGACTACAGTTGATAGTCAATGGAGTATGCATAAAGTTGGTGGAAAGGTAGATTAGTCCCTTATTTGTGGCTGTCTGATGGCTGACCTATTTTAAGCATCAGGCTTCATTCGCATGCCAGCATGAAACATCTCAACAAGCAGTTGCAAGCACCTGAGCTAGTAGGGTGACCATGGCTGAGAGGAGGCAGTGTGAGTGGTGTGAGCCTCAGTGGGGCTGTAAACAGTCTAAAGGTTCCTTTTGGGATCCCAGAAAAGATAAAATTGGAAAGGTCCTTGGACATTTTATGAAAGGTCTCCATGCTCCTTTTAAGAGCAGCTAGATAAGTTGTTCAATCCGTAAATTAGGAGCAAAAGTAGAGCACTCAACTCCTCCATCCCACTTATCATTTAAACTGATCATGACTGATCCAATTAGTGTCATAGAGTCATAGAGATGTACAGCACGGAAATAGACTCGTTGGTCCAACTCCTCCATGCTGACCAGATATCCCAACCAAATCACGTCCCACCTGCCAGCACCTGCCCATATCCCTCCAAACCCTTCATATTCATGTACCCATCCAGATGCCTTTTAAATGTTGCAATTGTACCAGCCTCCACCACTTCCTCTGGCAGCTCATTCCATACATGTACCACCCTCTGTGTGAAAAAGTTACCCCTTAGATCTCTTTTATATCTTTCCCCTCTCACCTTAAAACTATGCCCTCTGGTTCTGCACTCTCCCACCCCAGGAAAAAGACTTTGTTTATTTATCCTATCAATGCCCCTCATGATTTTATAGACCTCTGTAAGGTCACTCCTCAGCCTCCGACACTCCAGGGAAAACAGCCCCAACATATTCAACCTCTCCCCCTAGTTCAAATCCTCCTGACAACATCCTTGAAAATCTTTTTATGAATCCTTTCAAGTTTCACAATATCCTTCTGAAAGATTCCACATTTTATCCTATCAAGACCATTTAGGATCATCCACAAAAAGATGAAGTCAATGTCCCATAACCACCATAGGAGTCTAACTTTGCACATTTAAACATTATTCCAGGTGTTTAAGGTGTATTGCTTGTTAATTAATGGGCACTTCTGAAAGTCTGCATCAACCAGACCTGAGACATCAATGGAGTAACAGAAACCCCAAATCTTTCCCTTTCCCCTGTGCTGCCCCTCAACCCTTTCCAATTGTTTTAATTACTGCTCACCTCCTTATCGGCAGAGAAGTGACTGGTTGATATTTGATCTCTGCCCCATTGCTTAAGGTGACTGCCTGCTGTTGACTGGTGGTGAGACCTTGCTGCATTCTGGTTGGTTGCAATCATAGCAAACTGACTGTAAGTGAGTGAGTTGGTTGACCTTCTTGGTCTTGCAGATGCATTAGAGTGCTTTGCACATGTTTAAAAAATCTAGAACTAGGGGACATAGCCTCAAAATGAGGAGTAACAGATTTAGGACTGAGTTGAGGAGGAACTTCTTCTCCCAAAGGACTGTGAATCAGTGGAATTCCCTGCCCAGTGAAGCAGTTGAGGTTATCTCGTTAAACGTTTCGATGCAACGAAAGATTGATTTTTGAACAGTAAAGCAATTAAGGGTGAGGGTGAACAGGCAGGTAGGCGGTGCTGAGACCACAAAAACATTAGTTTATTGAATGGCAGAACAGGCTCAATTGACCAGTTGGCCCACACCTACTCCTAAGTTCTTAGATTAGATTACTTACAGTATGGAAACAGGCCCTTCGGCCCAACAAGTCCACACCAACCCGCTGAAGCGCACCCACCCAGACCCATTCCCCTACACCTAACACTACGGGCAATTTAGCATGGCCAATTCACCTGACCTGCACATTTTCCGACTGTGGGAGGAAACCGGAGCACCCGGAGGAAACCCACGCAAACACAGGGAGAATGTGCAAACTCCACACAGTCAGTCTTGTGTTCTTTTCTAAAGTGTGGAAACAGGCCATTCAGCCCAACGAGTCCACACTGACTCTACGAAGAGCATCCTAGCCAGATTCACCCTGCAACGCTATCCCTGTCACCCTGCATTTTCCATGTCTAACCCACCTAGCCTGCACATCCCTGGATGCTATGGGACAATTTAGCATGGCCAATCCACCTAACCCGCACATCTTTGGACTTTGGGAGGAAACCTGATGACCCAGAGGAAACCTACACAGACACGGGGAGACTGTGCAGAATGAGAATTTTGTGTTCTTATGTTGCAAGTTGTGTCAGAAATCCAACACAATCTGAAGGAAGAGCAATAACAACCCTGTAGGTCACCTTTAAAATGGTAAAACATCCCAAAGGAACTTCTCAAAAATGTTATGAGACAACATTTGATACTGTGGCACATGAACTAACTTGACTGAGTATTTTGAAGAAGTTATGAAGAGGATGATGAGGGCAGTGTGGTGAACGTTATCTATTTGGACTTCAGTAAGGCATTCAACAAGGTTCTTTGTTCTAGACTAGTTAGCGCGGTTAGATCACATGGAATACAGGTAGAACTAGCCATTTGGATATAGAACTGGCTCAAAGTTAGAGGGTAGTGGTGGAGGGTTCAGACTGGAGGCCTGTGACCAGTGGTGTGCCACAAGGATCGTGATCAGTGGTGTGCCACAAGGATCAGTGCTGGGTCCATTACATTTCAACATTTATATAAATGATTTGGGTGTGAATATAGGAACTTTAGTTAGTAAGTTTACAAATGACACCAAAATTGGAGGTGTAGTGGACAGCGAAGAAGGTTACCTCAAAGTATAGGAGTTGGGAGGTCATGTGGCAGCCGTACAGGACATTGGTTAGGCAACTTTTGTAATATCGTGTGCAATTTTGGTCTCTCTCCTATCAGAAGGATAGACAATAGACAATAGACAATAGGTGCAGGAGTACGCCATTCAGCCCTTCGATCCTGCACCACCATTCAATATGATCATTGCTGATCATTCCTAATCAGTATCCTGTTCCTGCCTTATCTCCATAACCCTTGATTCCACTATCTTTGAGAGCTCTATTCAACTCTTTCTTAAATGAATCCAGAGATTGGGCCTCCACTGTCCTCTGGGGCAGAGCATTCCACACAGCCACCACTCCCTGGGTGAAGAAGTTTCTCCTGGGTGAAGAAGTCTGTCCTAAATGGTCTACCCCGTATTTTTAAGCTGTGTCCTCTGTTTCGGCACTCACCCATCAGCGGAAACATGTTTCCTGCCTCCAGCGTGTCCAATCCTTTAATAATCTTATATATCTCAATCAGATCGCCTCTCAGTCTTCTAAACTCAAGGGTATACAAGCCCAGTTGCTTCAGTCTTTCAGTGTAAGGTAATCCTGCCATTCCAGGAACCTACGTTGCACTCCCTCAATAGCCAGAATGTCTTCCCTCAAATTTGGAGACCAGAACTGCACACAGTACTCCACGTGTGGTCTCACCAGGATGCTGTACAGCTGCAGAAGCACCTCTTTGCTTCTATACTCAATTCCTCTTATTATGAAGGCCAGCATGCTATTAGCCTTCTTCACTACCTGCTGTACCTGCATGCTTGCCTTCATTGACTGGTGTACAAGAACACCCAGATCTCTGTACTGCCCCTTTACCGAAATTGATTCCATTGAGGTAGTAATCTGAAACCTAACAGGGTTCAGAAAAGATTTTTAAGGATGTTGCCAGGATTGGAGGATTTGAGCTATAGGGAGAGGCTGAACAGGCTGGGGCTGTTTTCCCTGGAGTGTCGGAGGCTGAGGGGTGACCTTACAGAGGTTTATAAAATAACGAGGAGCATGGATAAGATAAATAGACATAGTCTTTTCCCTGGGGTGGGGGAGTCCTGAACTAGAGGGCATAGATGAGAAGGGAAAGATTTGAAAGGGACCTAAGGGGCAGCGTTTTCACGCAGAGGGTGGTGCATGTATGGAATGAGTTGCCAGAAGAAGTGATGGAGGCTGGTACAATTACAAGATTTAAAAGGCACCAGGATGGGTAGATGAATAGAAAGAGTTTAGAGGGATGTGGGACTAGATTACTTTAGGATATCTGGACAGCATGGATGAGTTGGATTGAAGGGTCTGTTTCGGTGCTGTATATCTCTATGACTCTAAGAATTATTAGTCCAGTGATATTACCACGACCAAAACTCTTCCCTCAAGTACCCAAACAAATGTTGAGATCCTATTCCTTAAGCTTACATTGAGCTTTATAGGACTTGAATAGGAGGTCAAAGACAGAGAGATCAGAGATGAGCCAATATTAAAATATTGCAGCTTCTGCTGGCTTGGGTGAGCAGAATAGTTTTGCAAAGATGGAGCTTTCATTTTAGAGAAAATTATGTCACCAGCAATGACTACATTATCCAAATTAAAAGAAGTACATACAAATATATGTTTCACTTGAAAGAAGTGTTTAGGATCCTGGATGATGGAAGTGGGTGGAGGTGAGAATGAAAAATGCTCTGGGAAGAATGTTTCCTACTGAATTACACGATACCATCCTGCCAAATTAATTTAACTTGGTTCGTTGCCTGGATTATTTTCTTGGAATTAGTTGGCAATTTTTTTTGACACTGAAATTCTGCAAATAGTTGGTGTTTTTGAAGTGTTCCAGTTGCCCTGGTAGTTTCTTAATGCTGCACAGTCCTGCACTGTATCATGGGAATCAACACTTATGAGGGAAATCTATCCAGGTAAATTGCTGGTGCTTAATCTGTAACTTTGAAGACAAAGTTAATTGATTTTTAAAAATGAGATCACAAAGGGATTTCAAGAGATATTTTATCTGTCGAGCTTCAGAATTTGCCTTATAAAGTGCCACATATCAGGTTTACAGCAAAAATTAACAACATGGAATTAACGCCAAAGTAGCTGGACAATAAGAGAGAGGGCATAGAAAAAAAATCAAAGTAAAGGTAAGTGGGTATTTTGAATTGATAGCAGACCCTTGGAATCTGTGTTGGATGTTATTTTGTTTTTCATTAATTGCGATTTGGACTTCAGCATAAAAAAAATGACAGTAGAATTACTGATTATGTCAAATCACAGCGCCAAAATTTAAGGAATGCAGACATTGTTGTGCCCTTGATTTTTGTCATGGGAAGACAGGCAGCAGGTGTATTTACATGCAGATGAATCCTTTTTCGTGCATTTTGCCAAACAGGAAGTGCAGGACACTTCCTGATGAAGGGCTCTTGCCCGAAACGTTGATTTTGCTGCTCCTCGGATGCTGCCTGAACTGCTGTGCTCTTCCAGCACCACTAATCCAAAATCTTTTATTTTCACTTTCACTTCCCAAGTTTGTTCTACCATTCAAATTGATCACGCTATATATGATAAATATAATTAGCTACATTTTAACCCCTATACCTTGATACCCATCTTAATTAAAAGCTGTCAATCTGTTTTGAAAATTTAAATTGACTCTGTAACCATATGCTTTTACGGAGAGAATCCCAGATTTCCGCTTTGACTCCTGAATGACTCAACTATCAATTTAAGGTTTAAGGCCCTCCTCTTCTGGAATCCTCACAGGAAGAAAGAGTTTTTATTATCTATTGGGAATTGTCCGACATCCGATTGAATTTCTTTTGCCATTTTTAAAGCCTTTGTCAGATTGTTTCTCAACACTTTAAATTCAAGAGGACATAAAGGCAACCCTTTCATTCTTTATTCAGATGACATTATGTGACTGTGCCATGAGCTTTCAGTGTGTTTTTGTTTGTATATCTGCTTTTGTTCTTCTACAGCTCCTTGTATCTTGCTTTAAAGAAAATTTTGTGATTTGTATGTCTTGGATCCAAAATGGATGTCCTCACACTTCAGCACACTTGGAAGATTTGTCCACACCCTGCCATGGAAGATGAGTCTCATCAGTATTTGTCCTTAACTGCATTTGAACTGAGTGCCTTTGTACATTACTTCAGTGGGTAGTTAAGAGTCAACCAACTTGCTGAGAGCTCAGAGTCACATGCCATTCAAACCCCAGGAGGACACACAGGTTTTCCTTCCCTAAAGAGCATTGATGAACTAGATTGGATTTTACAACAATTGACACTTTCATGGTTACCATTAGACTAGATTTTATAAAAAATTATAAATTGAAATGGTGGGATTGGAATTCAAGACACAGAGTGCTAGATTATTAAGACATTGACAATACCTCTATGCCTGTGCTTACTCTATGCTGATTGGATTATGTATTGCTTTAGTTCTTTAATGGCAATTGGGCTGAGCTTTCTGTGTCATATGAAGCATGACATTGTGGGGAAAACAGAAGCCCATTAAGTGGGCCAGGGAGGCAGTGTAGAATGAGTGGCCACCTTGGTAAATAAGGTGAGTATCTTTACTGTACAGTTTGTTGTGATCCCAGCTGATGTTATTGTTGGACAACTCTGATGCCAAACTGAAACTTGCTCAGTAGGTATTTTTGGTCTTAGTGAATTGTTTTTTCACCAAAGAACAAACACACAATGCTGCAGATTCACTTTAACAGTAAAACAGGAGTTTACTACGTAAAAGAAATGAACACAACTTAGAATAAACCTAACTATTTAGATTTAGCATAAATTTAAAGATTGCAAAGCATGTGCTGAAATACAATCACAAACACAAACAGAAATTGCTGGAAAAGCTCAGCATACTTGGCAGCATCTAATGAGAGAAATCAGAGTTAACATTTCGGGTCTGGTGACCCTTCCACAGAACTGAAATATAATCCCTGGTAGGATGTGATTGTGATTACAGAGACGTGGTTGCAGGGTGACCAAGACTGGGAACTGAACATCGAAGTTTATTCAATCTTTAGGAAGGACAAGCAAAAAGGAAAAGTAATTGGGTGATCTTGTTAGTGAACAATAGAATAATGAGAAAGGGTATTAGCACAGAAAATCTAGATGTTAATTAAGTCCTGGGGGATCTAAGAACTAACAAGAGCCACTGAAAACATTAGTGGAAGTTGTTTACAGGTCTCCAAAAAGTAATAATAAGGTAGAGGATGGCTTTAAACAAGAAATTAGAGATGAATGCAATAAGGTTGCTACAGTGATCATGTGTGATTATAATCTACATATAGAGTGAACAAACCAATTAGCAATGATGAATTTTTGGATGGTGTACAAGAATGTTCACGAGAATGGTCCCAAGAATGAAAAACTTACCATATGGGGAACACTTGAGGACTCTGGTCAATACTCAATGAAGTTTGGAAAGATGAGGGGGGATCTAATTGAAACATACAGAATACTGAATGGCCTGGACAGAGTAGACATTGGGAGGATGTTTCCATTGGTAGGAAAAACTAGGACCTGAGGGCATAGCCTTAGAATAAAGGGAAGACCCTTTAGAATGGAGATAAGGAGAAACTTCTTCGGCCAGAGAGTGGTGAATCTATGGAAATCATTGCCACAGCAGGCTGTGGAGGCCAGATCATTGAATATATTTAAGACAGAGATTGTTAGGTTCTTGAGTATCAAGGGGATCCAGGGTTACAGGGAGAAAATGGGAGAATGGGGTTGTGAAACTTATCAGCGCTGAAACTTTATTGCTGGAACAGCACAGCAGGTCAGACAGCATCTAGGGAACAGAAGATTCGACGTTTCGGGCACATGCCCTTCTTCAGGGCATGTGCCCGAAACGTCGAATCTTCTGTTCCCTAGATGCTGTCTGACCTGCTGTGCTGTTCCAGCAATAAAGTTTCAGCTTTGATCTCCAGCGTCTGCAGACCTCACTTTCTCCTTGTGAAACTTATCAGCCATGATTCAATGGCAGAGCAGACTGCTCCTTTGTCTTATGGTCTTATGTACAAGATGGCTCTTTTTAGACTAGTACGTGGAAGAATCAACAAGGGGACAGGCTATCCTCAATTTGGTTTTGAGCAATGAGAAGTCGATAATAAATGATCTAGTTGTGAGAGGTCCTTTAGGAACAAGTGAGTATAGCATGATAGAATTCTTCATTGGGAGAGAAAGTTAAAGTGAAATTGTATATCCAGAATTAAGACCTTAAATCTAATCAAAGAAGCTACAAAGGTGTGAGGTATGAGTTCAGTGAGAAGACTGGGTAACGCTTTAAAAGGCATAATGTTGGACAGGCAATAGCTATTAGTGAATGAATGAATGCATTCATTACATTAGTTATACATTTTTTTCAGGTGAAAAAACACACTTGCAAATGTGGCCAAACCATCCCTATTAAAAGAAATTACTACATCTAAAGAGAATTTCTATGAAGTTGCTAGAAATGTAGCAAGTCTAAAGACTAAGAGCAGTTTAGAATTGAATAAAGGAGGACCCAGAGTTTAAAAACAAAGGGAATAATAGTATCAGAATAAACTTCCAAGGAACATAAGATTGCCTACTTTCCACTTCTTTAAGTATGCATTAAAAATATTAGGGAAGACAAATATAAGCCTCTTACAGTCTGAAACAGGAGAGTTGAAAATAGAGAACAAGGAAATGATAAAGCAATTAAACAACTATTTTAGTTTTGTCTTCACAGAAGACAAAATAACGTCCCAGGAATGCTGGGGAAGCAAAGGTCTATTGGGAAGGAGCAACTGAAGCAAATTAGTATTAGTGAAAATATATGCTGGAAAAATTGATGACACTGAAAACTGATAAATCCCAGGGCCCGATCATCAACATCTTATAGTATTAAGGAGAAGGCCTTAGAAATTGTGGATACATTGGTTGTCATCTTCCAAAATTCTGGAACACTCCTAACAGATTGGAAAATAGCAAATATAATCCCACTGTTTAAAAAAAAGGCAAGGGAGAAACTCAGCAATTACAAACTAGTTCACCTAACATCAGCAGTAGGAAAATGGCTGGAGTCTACTATAAAGGACATAGAACATAGAACTGTACAGCACAGGAATGGGCCATTTGGCCCATGATTTTGTGCCAAACATGACACCACATTAAACTAATCCTTTCTACCTACCCTTGGTCCATATTCCTCCATTCTTAAGACTGAGACAGATAGGTTCTTGAGCATCAAGGGGACCAAGGGTTACGTGGGGAAAGCGGAAGAACGGGGTTGAGAAATTTAACTAAAAGTCCCTTAAATGACCCTGTCATATCTGCCTCCACTACACTCCTGGCAGCACGTTTCAGACTCCTACCACTCTCTGTGTAAACAACTTGCCCCTCACATCTCCTTTGAACTTGCTCCCTCTCACCTTAAATGCATGCCCCCTAGTATTAGACATTTTAACTCTAGGGAAAAGATTCTGACTGGACCTGGACCATCTCTGACACTTCCCTCCCCTTCCTGAACCTCTCCATCTCCATTAATGATGACCGACTTCACACTGACATTTTTTAAAAACCCACCAACTCCCACACCCAACTGGATTACACCTCTTCCCACCCTACCTCCTGCAAAAATGCCATCCTGTATTCCCAGTTCCTCCGCCTCCATCGTATCCGCTCCCAGGAGGACCAGTTCCACTACAGAACACACCAGATGGCGTCCTTCTTTAGCGATTGCAAATTCCCTTCCCACATGGTTAAAGATGCCCTCCAGTGCATCTCATCCACATCCCGCACCTCCGCCCTCAAACTCCACCCTTCCAACCGTAACCAGGACAGAACTGGTCCTCACTTTCCACCCTACCAACCTCCGCAATAACAGCATCATCCGGCGATATTTCCGCCACCTCCAAACGGACCCCACCACCAGAGATATATTTCCCTCCCCACCCCTTTCCATTTTCTGCAAAGACCGTTCCCTCCGTGACTACCTGGTCAGGTCCATGCCCCCCCCAAGAACCCACCCTCCCGAACTGGCACCTTCCCCTGCCACCGCAGGAATTGCAAAACTTGCGCCCACACCTCTCACCTCACCTCTATCCAAGGTCCCAAAGGAGCCTTCCACATCCATCAAAGTTTCATCTGCACATCTACCAATATCATTTATTGTATCTGTTGCTCCCGATGCGGTCTCCTTTACATTGGGGAGACTGGACACCTCCACGCAGAGCGCTTTAGAGAACATCTCTAGGACACCCACACCAATCAACCCCACCGCCCCGTGGCCCAACATTTCAACACCCCCTCCCACTCTGCCAAGGACATGCAGGTCCTGGGCCTCCCCCACCGCTGCTCCCTCACCACCCGACACCTGGAGGAAGAACACCTCATCTTCCACCTCAGAACACTTCAACCCCAGGGCATCAATGCAGACTTCACCAGTTTCCTCATTTCCCCTTACCCCAGTTCCAACCTTCCAGCTCAGCACCATCCGCATTCACCACCATTTATCTCTCCACCCTGGAGGCTCTCTGCCTCCATTCCTGATGAAAGGCTTTTGCCCGAAATGTCACTTTTCCTGCTCCTCGGATACTACCTGAACTGTTATGCTTTTCCAGCACCACTCTAATTTAAACTCTGGTTTCCAGCATCTGCAGTCCTCACTTTCGCCTGAAAGATTCTGACTGTCAACCCACCTATTAGATTAGACTAGATTCCCTACAGTGTGGAAACAGGCCCAACAAGTCCACACCGACCCTTCAAAGAGTAACCCACCTAACCCTTTCCCTCTGACTAATGCACCCAACACTATGGGCAATTTAGCATGGCCAATTCACCTGACCCGCACATCTCTGGACTGTGAGAGGAAACCGGAGCACCCAGAGAAAACCCACACAGACACAGGGCGAATGTGCAAACTCCACACACACAGTCGCCTGAGGCTGGAATCGAACCTGGCTCCCTGGTGTGTGAGGCTGCAGTGCTAACTGCTGAACCACCGCGCCCTACTGAATGGAAACAGGCCCTTCAGGTCTCTGAAGAGTAACCTACCCAGACCCATTCCCCTACCCTATAATTACCCCTGACTAATGCACCTAACCTGCACATCTTTGGATTCTGCATCTCATAATTTTCTGGATTTCCATCAAGTCTCCCCTTAGCCTCTGCTGCTCCAGAGGAATCCACCCGAGTTTTTCTAGTCTCTCCTTAGAGCTCAAACGATGTGCTGACATGACACTAGAAAATATCAACAGGATTACACAAACTTAGTATGGATTTTTGAAAGGGAAATTGTGTTTCACAAACCTATTGGAGTTTCTTAAGCACATAACTTGTAGAATAGATAGGGAGAGCCAGTGGATGTTGTGTATTTGAATTTTCAAAGAGCTTTTGAGAAAATCCCACATGAGAGTAAAACAAAGAACTGCGGATGCTGAAGATCTGAAACAAAAAAAATTGGTTGAAAGATGCTGAAGACTTAGGTTTGCTTACAGTCCTGTCTGGGTTACAGCTGTCCTTTGGGGTTCAATACAATTGAAGCAAAGATTTTTTTATTGCTGTACTCAAATGCTCTTGTGATAAAGAGCACGGGCGGCACGGTGGCACAGTGGTTAGCACTGTTGCCTCGCAGCGCCAGAGACCCGGGTTCAATTCCCGCCTCAGGCGACTGACTGTGTGGAGTTTGCACGTTCTCCCCGTGTCTGTGTGGGTTTCCTCCGGGTGCTCCGGTTTCCTCCCACAGTCCAAAGATGTGCAGGGCCAGGTGAATTGGCCATGCTAAATTGCCCGTAGTGTTAGGTAAGGGGTAAATGTGGGGGTATGGGTGGGTTCACTTCGGCGGGTCGGTGTGGACTTGTTGGGCCGAAGGGCCTGTTTCCACACTGTAATGTAATCTAATCTAATCTAAAGGCTAACAAAATATTTCCCTTCCAAACTCCTGTTGACCATCGTAAAATCCTAAGGTTAGAATCATAGAGTCACAGAGGTCTACAGCATAGAAAAAGGTCCTTCAGCCAATAGAGTCTGCGCCAGTCAAAACAATCACGTAACTATTCTAAACCCATTTTCCAGCAGTTGGCCCAATAAGAAATGCAATTTAAATGCAGTGTTGTTATAAACTGTAAATCTGTAGCCTGACCCTAACCCTTACGTATCTCATCAAAGGACAGGGACCTGCAATATCTCCTTGATGGATGTCTTCTCCTGGGCCATCCAACTAAAGGTATTGCTGTACCAAGCTTGTGAGCACCACATCCTTCCAAACAGCAAAGCCCTGTAAGTCTTCTGGCAATGAATAAGGGGCAGAGATCCCAGAGCTTTGAACCCTTATCCATTTTCCTAATCTTTACATGTAGTCAAGGGTGAAAAGCTCAAGAAAGTGACCCTTAACAGAAAACTGATTTGAATGCAAGAAATATTAAAGGATGCAGGGAAAGAGAAAACACATTAGAAGCAATGAACTGGTATTTGTGCCATTATGCTGAAACTAATGGCCTACTCTGCTAGAATTCACTATTGTTCTTGATATAGAGCACTATATTACAATACACCCATGTAAGTAATATGTATGACCTGAATAAAAACCATCAGAAAAAAATTAATAAGCTGCAGAAAACAGTGCAAATTATGTTCAGTTTTGCCACAGAACTCAGTTTACATTTTGTTTGTGCTGATGCCCTCTAGCTGCATGCATCATAATTACAGGTTGAACTTTTCACCTAAAGTTAGGTGGATTTAAAATCATCATATTTTCAACAGTTAATTACTAATTTTATCTTAGCAGTCAGGCATATAGGAAAAACATGAAATTTAGAAAAATGTAGAAAAACATCTAAATTCTTAGCTTAAAATAGTGATTGTAAAGCTTTCATCTTTCACTCAGAAGAGGAGTAGGCCATTCTATTACTTGAGTCTGCCATTTTAAATCATGGCTGATCATCTACCTTAATGTCAAATTCTCATGCCACCTGTATATTCCTTGACATCACTGGTAACTAAAAATTCATCAATCTCTATCCTGAACATATTTAATGACTGATCTTGCACAGCCCCCCGGAATAAAGAAATCCCAAGGATTCATCACCATCTGAGCTGGTTAAGTTCCCACTCATCTCAATATGCCTTTTATTTAGAGACTGTGTTCCCAGGATCTAAAAGCCACAGTCAAGGGAAACATCCTTCTGCATCTATTGTATCCCTTGAAATATCTTGTACGTTTCTATGAGATAGCCCCTCATTCTTTTAGACTCCAGGAATACAGGCCCAGTCTTCACAATTTCAGTTTGTAAGACTGTAACCAGCCTGGTGAACCTGACTCCCTCTATGGCAGGTATTTCCTTCCTGAGGCAAGGGAACCGGAACGGCACACAATATGTACTATACAAGTGAAGCATAAATTCTTTGTTGCCATGCTAAATCTTCTTGTGATAAAGGTTAACATGCCATTCACCTTTCAAATTTCTTGTTGCACCTGCATGCTCACTTTCAGTGACAAGAACAAGGATACCGGGTCCCTTTGGACATTAATACTTGATTTTCTTTCTTTAGGAAGTACTCTGCATCTACATTCCATCTATCAAACTGTATGTATATCCATGTTATTGTCCATCTACCATGCTCTAGCCCAGTTACTTTGTAGAAATCTTCTTAAAGTTCCTTAGCATTTCCACCCAATTCACATTCCCAGCAGTTTTATATCATCTGCAAATTTCAAAATATTACAGTTCCGCTTTCCAATATTCAAATCGTTGATATGGATTGAGATCAAGGATTAATCCTTTTCTGTACTCCACTGGTAATAGCCTACCAACCTGATTCCTACTCTCCACTTTCTGCCTGTTAAACAATCTTCAACTAATGCTGATATATCATCCCCAATCCCATGTGCTTTGATGTTGTTTTCTAAATTCTTGTGTGGAACTTTATTAAAAGCCTTAATTCCTTAAAAAATAACCCCACCTGCTTCTCTATTCTGCTGATTCATCATCCTGCACCAAGGCTGCACTTATCCTTAATCAGAATCATTCTGAAGAAGGGGGTTCTAGACACAAAATATTAACTCAGCTTTGTCTCCACAGATGCTGCTGAACCTGCTGAGGTCTTCCAGTAATTTCTGTTTTTGTTTGTCATTTCCAGCAGCCACAGTTTGTTTGTTTTCATGAACGTCATTCACCATTTTAAAAGGACGGGAAAAACCAGGGGTGGAAAATACACTTTCATTTATTACGATTGCCTTCAGCTTTTCAAAGGCAGTCTGGCATCCTGCTGATAACGCCCATGTTTCAGTAACAAATTTGCAACACACTGTGTCCACTGGACCCCTTATTGGCTCTGCTGATAACACTCTTAGAGTCACAGAGATGTGCAGCATGGAAACAGATTCTTCGGTCCAACTCATCCATGCTGACCAGATGTCTTATGTTAATCTAGTCCCATTTGCCAGCCTGAACTCTTCCTGTTCAGATACCCATCCAGATGCCTGTTAAATCTTGTAATTTTACCAGCCTCCACCACTTCATCTGGCAGGAGAAAGTGAGGACTGCAGATGCTGGAGATCAGAGTCGAGAGTGTTTTGCTGGAAAAGCACAGCAGGTCAGGCTGCATCCGAGGAGCAGGAGAATCAACATTTCGGGCATATGCCCTTCATCAGGAATGAAGCTGATCAGGTTACCACCCGACGCCTGGAGGAAGAACGCCCCACATTCCATCCCAGGACCCTGCAACCATCGGGTGGTAACCTGATCAGCCTCATTCCTGATGAAGGGCTTTTGCCCGAAACGTCAATTTTCCTGCTCCTCGGATGCTCCATGACCAGCTGCGCTTTTCCAGCACCACTCTAATCTTGTCTCTGATCTCCAACATCTGCAGTCCTCACTTTTGTCTTTGCATTAAGTGTATAATTACGACCCTGATTTGCTTTTCCAAAATGCAGGACCTCACAACTATCTAAATTAAACTCCAGCTACCTCTCCTCAGCTCATTGGACTGTATGATCAAGACCCTGTTGTACTCTTGGGTAACCTTCTTCACTGTCCGGAACACCATCAATTTTAGCATCATCTGCAAACTTATTAACTATACCTCCTATGTTCACATTTAAATCATTAATATAAATGACAAAAAACAATGGACCCAAAACCGATCCTTGTATCACACCACTGCTCACAGGCCTCCAGTCTGAAAAGCAATCCTCTACCACCACTCTCTGTCTTCTACCTTTGATCCAGTTTTGTATCCAAATGGCTAGTTCTCCCATATTCCATGCGATCTAAATTTACTAACCAGTCTACCATGAGGAACCTTGTCAAACGCCTAACTGAAGCGTGAAAGTGAGGATTGCAGATGCTGGAAATTAGAGTTGAGAGTGTGGGGCTGGAAAAGCACAGCAAGTCAGGCAGCATCTGAGGAGCAGGAGAATCGGCATTTCGGGCAAAAGCAAAATGCATTCCTGATGAAGAGCTTTGGACCTGCTCCTCGGATGCTGCCTGACCTGCTGTCTTTTCCAGTACCACACTCTTGACTCCAAATACCTTACTGAAATCTATAGAGATCATGTACACCACTTTGCCCTCATCAATTCTCTTCGTTATTTCTTCAAAAGGCTCAGCCAAGATTGTGAGACATGATGTCCCATGGACAAAGCCATGTTGACTATCCCTAATCAGTCCTTGCCTTTCCAAATATATGTAAATCATATCTCTCAGGATATCATACAACAACCTGCCCACCACAGATGTCCGGCTCAACCGGTCAACAGTTCCCTGGCTTTTCCTTACCACCCTTTTTTAATAAATATTTTTATTAAAACCTTTTTCAAATCTTTTACATATAAAAAAAAACAAAATACAAGAAGATAGAGGTAGTACAATAATGTCATATCACAATACTATTAATAATAAACTACTTACTATTCTACCAGAACAAACATATCTACTTAAACTAAACTACAAGTAAATTAAATAAAAATTAAATTAAGCTGAATTCAAATTAACTTAATTTAAATTATATCGCATTACTTTATTCTATTTCACTCACCACACCTTCATTGAAGCTCCCACCCCTGGGAGCACCAGTCATTCTATTTCTTTTTCCCACCAACCTTCCCCTCTCAGAGCTCCACAGGCGCCCAAACTAATTCCCACGGATATACCACGGCCCTAATTGATATTGCCGATAAGTCTGCATCAATATAATTTAGAATGGGTCACCACGTCTTATAAAACTGTTCCATTTTGTGGTGCACCATATTTGTGAGGTAGTCTTGGGGGAGATGCTCTATCACCAGCCTACGCCACCCCATAGATCTGGGGGATTTTCCAACGTCCAATTCATTAAAATGTTCTTCTTCCTCGCACAGTGGATAAGAATGTTACACAGTATTTTCCCATGTTCCCCCAGACAGGGCAACCCCAAAAGAAGAAATACCACGTCCACGTTGGCTTCAATTCCTACGATTTCCTTCAGCTCCCTTACCATGTCACTCCAGTATCTCTGGATCTTGCAACATGACCAAAAGCAGTGTGAAAGAGTGGCTACACTAATTTTACATTTGGGACACCCTGGAGACATTCCTCTCTTGAACTTAGCTGCCTCTCTGGCGCCACCTGAGCCCTGTGTAAAATCTTCAGTTGAATGGCTGTGCTTTGTCACATATTGAGATTTTCTTTACATTTTCCCATATATCTTCCCATGTTTCCAATGAACTATCCTCTCCTCGTTCCCAACTCTAAGTCCTACAGAGTCTCTCCACATCTCCTAAGGCACATCCCTTCTGTAAATGATACAGACTACTAACTGAAAGAGCGCCCGTACACCAGAGAACTCTTTTCTCCACGTCTGATTTGTAAGGCTGAGCCAAGGGCGTGTTCTTCCTCCGTATATAATCCCTTATCTAAAAGTACTGGAAAAGGTCCCTATTAGACAATCCATATTTCTGACTTATTTGGCTAAATGACATCAAGACCTCCCCCTCGAATAAAACTCCCCAACAAGAGATTCCCTTATTCTCCCATAGCTTAAAGTCGGAGCCCATTGCCCTAGATTTAAATCCTTGGGCTCCTGCCAACGGGGTAACCAGTGAGGGCTTAAGCCAATTGCCCTTGTCTTGCCTCATTATCCTCCAAGCTTTCACCATATTTAAAATGATTGGGCTCTTACACTGCTCGAACGTGGATTTCATTTCATCCATGAATAATAGATTAACCAGCGGACATCTCAATTGCGAGGCTTCAACATCAAGCCAAATCAACGCCGATTCCCCCAGTACCCAGTCACCCACATATGCTAACAGGGCGCTTATTTGTTATCTCTTCAAGTCTGAAAGGTCTACCCCACCTCACCCTGCGGGAGCTGCAATTCAGTAAATTTAATTCGGGGGCGTCTGCAACACCAAATAATGGACCATAGCCAACCATTGAGCCTCCATAACATTCATCTGGGTAGCAACAATGGGAGCATTCTCATGGGGTACAAAAGGTGATGAAGAACATCATTTTAAGCAGGGCTATTTGGCCTAACCATGATAATGGTAATCTCTCCCACCGCTGCAAATCCTGTTTTATCCTCTCCAGTATTGGACGTAGTTAGCTTTATAGAGCTGGTGGAAGGCAAGGGTAATAAAAATTCCCAAATATAAAAACCTTTTGACGACCATCTAAACGGGAACTGCATTCCATTCTTCAGATCAGGCACCTCCATGAATCCACCCACTGGCATGGTTTCGGATTTTGTGAAGTTGATCCTGTATCCTGCAAAACTGCCAAATAAATTGATTGTTTGAATCAATTGAGGAAGAGACTCCTCCAGATTGGCCAAGAACTCAAGTGTATAGGGTGATCTTATGTTACCCCATTCCCACCCCTGGCACCACTATTGATAGCTTCCTGATAGCCTCGGCTAATGGCTCAATTGCCAAGGTAAATAACAGCGGTGATAAAGGACACCTCTGTTGACTACCTCTTCCAATATTAAAGTTGTCCGACTTAGTGCCATTTGTGATGACTGCTGCATTAGGATCATTATACAACATCGCCACCCATCTGGCAAAGGCTCCCCATGAGACCAAAGCGCTCTAGGACCCCAAACAGGTACAGCCATGCTATCCAATCAAACTCCTTTTCTGCAT
Source organism: Chiloscyllium plagiosum (assembly GCF_004010195.1). NCBI lineage: Eukaryota > Metazoa > Chordata > Chondrichthyes > Orectolobiformes > Hemiscylliidae > Chiloscyllium > Chiloscyllium plagiosum. The sequence continues at coordinate 77,800,978 of NC_057714.1, forward strand.
CTAGGGAGACCACCAAACCCGGGAACAATCTGTGCTGGCATACCTGCACCATGTTCAGTACCCTCCTGATATGCTGGAGGAGCTATGGCCCTTGATAGAATCCATTAGATCTTCTTTTATAATATGAGACAATACGTTTTCCTACCTCAGGGCCAGCAGCTTTGACAGAATTTTGAAGTCTACATTCAACAATGAAATTGGTCTGAATGAAGCATATTCTTCGGGATCTTTCCCCTTCTTTAAAATGAGGGAGATATTAGCCTCTCTAAGAGGGAGCGGAAGACAATCCTGTGTATATGAATAGCTATACATCCTCAAAAATAGCTCCACCAAAACATTTATGAATTCCTTATAAAACTCACTTGGGAATCCATCTGGCCCCGGGGCTTTGCCACCCTGGAGATGCTATATTGCTTCCTGCACCTCTTGTATCATCATAGGTGCATTTAACAGGGAGACCTGTTCTGTGTTTACATTGGGAAAGTCCAGGTTCCTAAAAAAGGACTGCATTCTCACTGCACCGTCTTCGCTGCCCTCCAACTGGTATAACTCTGCAATGTATTCCCTAAATCTAACATTGACCTTTATCAACTCACGGGTAACTGTTCCATCCTTCTCTGTAACAGATCTAATGGATTGGGAAGCATTTTTCTTTCTAACCAAATATGCCAGATGTCTACCTGGCTTATCTCCAAATTCAAACAATTTTTGTTTAGCAAATGAGACTTCTTTTTTTGCCACCTGTGTGTGCAATGAGTCAAGAGCAGCCGGGGAGCCATGACCTGCTGCAGCTTGACCAATGAAGGCCTATTATAATATACTTGCTCAGCTACCTTCAGCCGGGTGTCCAATATCCATTGCTGCTCCTCCCTCTGCCTCCTTCTAGTCACTGAATACAAAATGATTAGGCCTCGTAAGTATGCCTTAGTGGCCTCCCAAAGTATTGCCGGATTACTGGCCGTCCCAGAGTTGAGTCCCAGATGGTCCTGAACTCTCTTGTAATGTACTCAACAAATCCCTTAACAGGAATGGGTCAAATCACCAGTGCTGTGCATCCATTCTACCACTCTTGATTTTAACATCTCAATACACTGGCGCATGGTCCGAGATAGTTATGTTCTCAATTTTGCAAGCCAATGTTCTGTCCAAACAATCTAATGGCATAAGGAACATGTCAATTCGTGTTTGGCACTTGTGTGGGTTGGAATAAAGAGTAAAGTCTCTTCCATTAGGGTGGAGATACCTCCACACATCCATGAAACCCAAATCCTCACACATGTCCACCAACTGTCTAGATTATATGGGCATACCTGCCAGGCCCCTTGGCATCCTGTCTACACCGGGATCCATTAGGTGGTTAAAATCTCCTCCTATGATCGTGCAGCACATCCAAAGATTCATTAATTTAGCAACTGCATCAATTAGAAATTTAAGAGGGTGCGCTGGGGGCCAATAAAAATTCAGGACGTAATACTCTTCTCTGTGTATTAGAGCTTAATGAATGATGTTTGTCCTTAATTTGCTCAGTTACCTGGAATGGGAGGTTCCTTCTTACCAGTACAGCCACTCCTCTACCCTTGGAGCTAAAGGAGGAGAAGAATACCCTATCATAACCTCCCTGCTGCAGCTTCAGATGTTCTTTATCAGTTAAATGCATCTCCTGCAGCAGGGCAATGTCAACACTTTCCCTCCTAAGGCTTGACAGCATCTTCTTTGTTTTAATGGAGGAATGGCACCACCTGAACAAATCACTAGCCATGGTCATCCAGGGCAGCCCGTGGTTTCCCAAGAGGAGGATGCTTATCTGAGGTGCGGGGAGCAAAAAAGACATTAACTCCATAAAATCTAAAAACTACTCCTATAACAACCACTTACAACTAAAAACCTAACCACTACATTTAACTTAAACAAACACCCAAATAAACCCCAATTCACTAGAGATCTCCACCCATGCCCAGAGGGGCCAATCCTCCCAATCCTTGCTCTGGATCAGTGGTGCTGGAAGAGCACAGCAATTCAGGCAGCATCCGAAAAGCTTCGAAATCGACGTTTCGGGCAAAAGCCCTTCATCTCGAAGCTTTTCGGATGCTGCCTGAATTGCTGTGCTCTTCCAGCACCACTGATCCAGAATCTGGTTTCCAGCATCTGCAGTCATTGTTTTTACCTCCCAATCCTTGCAACCATCCTGGTTCCTTCCAGCTGAGGCTGTGCCCCAGTCCCAGGCAATTCACAGACAAAGAGAACATGTTATTTACATTCCTGCAAGTTAACAATGGACTGAGCACAGCAGGTCAGGCAGCATCCGAGGAGCAGGAAAATCAACGTTTCAGGCAAAAGCCCTTCATCAGGAATAGAGGGAGGGTGCCTGAAGGGTGGAGAGATAAATGAGAGGAGGGTGGAGGTGGGGAGAAAGTAGCGCAGAATACAATAGGTGACTGGGGGTGGGGATGGAGGTGATAGGTCAGACAGGAGGGTGGGGGAAGGTAGCAAAGAGTACAA
>NC_057714.1:77803581-77821545 GCF_004010195.1 Chiloscyllium plagiosum
TTTGCTACCTTCCCCCACCCTCCTCTCTGACCTATCACCTCCATCCCCACCCCCACTCACCTGTTGTACTCTATGCTACTTTCTCCCCATTCCCACCCTCCTTTCATTTATCTCTCCACTCTGCAGGCATCCTGCCTCTATTCCTGATGAAGGACTTTTGCCCGAAACGTCAATTTTCCTGCTCCTTGGATGCTGCCTGACCTGCTGTGCTTTTCCAGCACCACACTAATCTTGACTCTGGTTTCCACCATATGCGGTCCTTGTTTTTACCTAGTTAACAATGGACGCCCACCCTCCCCCCTCCACACCCCTTCTCCATTCATCTTAACCACAGGTACAGCCACCCCCAATCCAAAAACAAAAGGACAGCAGCAAAAAAAACCGTAGAGAATAACCAACCAACCGAAATGATAAATTGATCAGGTTTTACACCAAGGTAGTACAAAATCCATAAAACCGATAACCACAAAAAGGGGAGAGGGAAGATAAAAAGGGGCAGCAAAAGTAAACAAAAGCTGTGCCATTATCCGTAACGGTACCCCTCCCCCCACTCCCGACCCGAGTCCTTTATTTCAGAGTTCACAAAGTCCTTTGCCTTTCCTGCTGAATCAAAATTATATATCATCCCTCCGTGAGCGAAACGCAACACTGCTGGGTACTTCAAGAAATATTGAATGCTCAGATCCTTTAGTTTTCTCTTAACTTCATCAAATTCCTTTCTTTTCTTAATTAGAGTTCCTGAGAAGTCTTGAAAAAACATTATTCTTGAGCCTTTGTATATTAAAGCCTGTGGATCTCTTCCCAGTCTTCTTGCTGTTTCAATCACTAACTGTTTTTCTTTATAGTGCTGGAGTCGTAGTAGGACCGGGCGGGGGTGGGGGCACGGATCCAACCCAGACCTGTGCATTACAATTCGAAGGGTCCGTGCCACACTGACCAGGCCCGACTCCAACTCTAGCCCCAGGAACTTTGGGAACCACTTCTCCATGAAACCATTGAGGTCCTTGCCTTCCTTGCGCACTGGGAGATCTGCAAGCCGTAAGTATTTTCTTCTACGTTTGTTTTCCAGGTTATCCACTTGTTTTGAAGGACCTGAACCTGGTCTTCCAGTGTGCGGATCCTTGCTCCCGCGACCTCCGCCACGGTCTCTGATGCTGCGGTCCTCTGTTCCACTGCTTCTACTCTTCGGTCCGGTGTTTGAATCTCCTGCTCCTGCTTTTTCAGCATGGCAGATATTGGCTCCATTGCTGCTTCAATCTCTCCGAGAGTAAATGATGCTGCCCCATTAAATCCAAAGGCGCCGCCCCAGGAATTTGAGCAATGGCTATGGGCACCCCCGACACAGTAGGGGAGTGCCCCGCTTGCTGTACTCCTTTCTCCCCTTTTCCTTTATGCGCCTTCATCCTGATCTCAGAGCTGTCAAATCACAATTCTAGCAGCTCCAGATGTTCAGTAACTTTTTATTATCAATTTTTCTCCTAGGAGTGGTTAACAAGGGTGGGGTAAAGGTCTACCTTGCCAAGGGGTATGACACAGAGCCCAGCACAGCAGACCACTCAGACTGCCGCCATCTTGGATCTCCCACCACCTTTTTTAAATAGTGACACCACATTAGCCAAACTCCAGTCTTCCAGCACCTCACATGTGACTGTCGATGATCTAAATATCTCAGCAAGGGGTCCAACAATTGCTTCCCTAGCTTCCCACAGAGTTCTAGGGTACACCTGATCAGGTCCTGAGGATTTATCCACCTTTATGTGTTTCAAGACATCCAGCACCTCCTCCTCTGTAATATGGACATTTTTCAAGAGGTCACCATCTATTTCCCTACATTCTATACCTTCTATATCCTTCTCCACAGTAAACACTGATGCAAAATACTCATTTAGTATCTCCCCCAACTTTTATGGTTCCACACAAAGGCTGCCTTGCTGATCTTTGAGCAGTCCTATTCTCTCCCTCGTTACCCTCTTGTCCTTAACATACTTATAAAATCCCTTTGGATTCACCTTAACCCTATTTGCCAACGCTATCTCATGTCCCCTTTTTGCCCTCCTGATTTCCCTCTTAAGCATGCTTCTATTGCTTTTATACTCTTCTAAGGATTCACTCGACTTTTCCGTAATAAATTTTAATCGACCTCTAATCTCATGGCCATAAATCAATTCAAAAGGTCTAAACTCAGTTAATTCATTTGGGGAATCTCTGGAATAAATAGTGAGAGATCTAATCCTTTGTTTGCAATCCTGTGGATTTTCATGAATACACCAATACATGCCTTAATCATGGTTTTGAGAGCTTGATTGTATCTCTCCAAAACTTCCTGTGTTTGCGCTTGATACACAGTTGACTTCAATTTGTTTTCTACCCAAACTGCTAGTTATGTCCAATAAAACATTAGATTGTTTTTCATTCACGCATGGAATGTGGACATTGCTGGCTGGCCAGCATTTTTTAACACCTGCCCCTAGTTGCACTTGAGAAGGTAGTGGTGAGCTGCCTTCTAGAACTGCTGCAGTCCATGTAATGTATGTAGACACACAATGCCCTTAGGGAGGGATTTCCAGGATTTTGACCAGTGACAGTGAAGCAATAGCAACATATTTCCAAGTCAGGATGGAGAGTGGATTGGAGATGAACTTGCAAGTAGTGATGTTTCCATGTATTTATTCTCCAGTATTCATTGCCCATACCTAGTTACCCTTGATAAGATGGTGGTAAGCCGCCTGCTTGAACTGTTGAAATTTACATGCTATCTCTGCCTCTTATCTTTCTAGATGGGAGTGGTTGTGTGTTTTGAAGGTGCTGCTGTGGATGGTACTTCCATCACTTTATTGATGATATATGATATAAAGTTGATTGTATCTTAATTAGTAATCCATAACAAATTTCAAAGGCTGAGTTAACCTTCTCACCACTAGCTTAGCTGTAATAGTCCTGAAAGAAATAACTTCTGAAAGCACAGAGAATCTTTGACAAATTTCAGCAGTGCATCTTATGGACAGTACACACTACTGGTACTGAGCACTGGTGATAGAGGGAGTGGATTCTTGTGGATATAGTGCCAGTCAAGTGGGCCACTTTGTCCTGGATCGTGTCAAGTTTCTTGACCCTTGTTGGGGATGCGCTCATCCAGGCAAGTGGGGTGTATTCCATCACACCCCTGACTTGTGCCTTGTGTTGATCATGCGCAGGCTTTGGGGAGTCAGGAGGTGAGCTACCCACCACGGTATTCCTAGCCTCTGACCTGCTTTTGAAGCCACTGAATTTATGTGATAAGCTCTATTGACTTCTGGTCAACGGTAACCTTCAGGATGTTGATTGTGGGGTGTTCAATGATGGTGAAGCCATTGAATGTCAAGAGGCAATGGTTAGATTGCTCTTATTGGAGATGGTAACTGCCTAACATTTATGTGGTGTGAATGTTACTTGTCACTTTTCAACCCAAGCCTGGATATTGTCCAGGTCTTTTATTATTTGAATATGGACTACTTCAGTATCTGAGGAGTCACAAATGGTGCTGAATATTGTGCAATTGTACTTCTGACCGTATGATGGAGGGAAAGCCATTGATGAAGCAACTGAAGATGGTTGGGGCCAGGAGACCACCCTGAGGTATGCCTGCAAAGATGTCCTAGCATTGAGATGATTGACCTAAAACAACCACGACCATCTTCCCATATGCCAGATATGACTCCAACCAGCAGAGAGTTTGCCCCCGATTCCTATTGATTCCAGTTTTCTAGGGCTTTTTAATCCCACAATTGGTCAGATGCAGCCTTGATATCAAGGGCTGTCACTCTCACCTCACCTCTGGAATTCAGCTCTTTTGTACATTTTTGAAACCAGGTTGTAATGAAGTCAGGAGTTAAGGGCAGGTCCTGGCAGAATCCAAACTGGGTGTCACTGAGCAGGTTATTGTGAGGAAATTTTGCTCGATAGCACTGTGGATGGTACTTCCATCACTTTATTGATGATATATGATATATGATTGTATCTTGATTGGTAATCCATGACAAATTTAAAAAGCTAAATTAACTTTCTCACCATTAGCTTAGCTGTAATAGTCCTGAAAGAAATAACTTCTGAAAAATTGGATTGTCATATCCATAATGCTATACTGTTGTCTTGCTTTTATTTTTGGTGTAGTCCTATACAAACTATTCCTCAAGTGAATGGTTCTTCAAAGACTACTATGGGTATCAAATGTGCTGGTTTAATTACATGTTGAAATTTTCTACTGCCTATTATGTATGGCATGTTTTACAGAACTGCACTATGTTTTTATGAAGACTAGGCAATATAAAATATCTGTTGATCAATGCTTGCATTTTCCATTTTCCCACATGCCCACAATAGGAATTACATGTGCTAATTGCAAAATCCCCTTCTGATAGCTGGGCAGTACCTGTATTTGATGATCAATTCAATTAACCTGTTTTTTTGTAGCTCACTTTAGATTTTCATGGACAATTCTGTCAGCTACAGGAAATCATTTGCAATTTCCAATGCCATTTCTTAGTTGGAGTACAGAACGTAGTGTTTCTTCACTTTTATCGTTTACTAATGCCACAACCAAATCCTCATTGTCTCTGTTTCAAAATAATCCTGGACGTGCACCCCAATCTCATGTTAAGAACTACTTGGGAAAGTGTGCTGACTCTCAAACTCCACCACTCCCAGGGTCATACTTACTGTTCAGCTGTTCAGGAACCAATCAGGGTTGTCATTAGGCTGATTACCTTTTTCATCTCCAACTGCAAACAACCATTCAGCTATCTGTTGCTGGTTGAATCTGTCTTTGCACATACATCACCTGGTCTGCTGACTTATCTCACTCCCCCTGCTTGCAAAGCAACAGTGTAAAGACAACTCACAAAGAGTTCTAATAACTTGTTTTCAATTCTTTTCACAGGTCTAGGTTTTGAAACAGTCCTTTTCCATTTCAGAATGGGCAAGTACAGAAAAATAAAAATATGTGGCCTTCACAATAAGTCTTCTCCTTTAACCTAATGAAGTGGAGAAACATATTCTAAGAGAGCTGAAGATGTGCCATGATGTTGTACTGAGGCTGGTGTATCTGATGCTGATAGATGAAGGATGCTGGCTATGATGGAGGGCCAAGGGAGCAACCAGTGAGTTGGAGCCTCCATGTTCCTGCTCTGAATTCCATGTTTTTGAATTATCGGCATTTGGTTTCTCGCCACCATGTTAAAGATTAGCAAATTGCATATAAATGAAAGTGGAATAATAATAATAATAATAATAATAATGAGAAGTTAATGCATGCAAATAAGCTTCATGTCACTTATTAATGAGAGTCATGTCGCACTGTTAAAATCTTAGATGGAAAATCAGACTTTTGTTTTCTCTCAAGAGTCTCATTTTTCCAATCTCACCATATCTTCACAACTGACTCACCATTGCCTATGTTGTTCAGGGGCTGCGAGAATTCCTTTCATTATACCTAGACTCCCGCGCTAACTCTTGACTTTGTGCAATAGTGTGAAATAAGTATTTGTGAATCAGTAGGTGAAAGGGAGTACTGCAGATGCTGGAGATCAGAGTCAAGATTAGAGTGGTGCCGGAAAAACACAGCAGGTCAGGCAGCATCTGAGGAGCAGGAAAATCGGCATTTCGGGCATAAGCTCTTCATTACGAATGAGGCTGGGAGCCTCGGGGGTGGAGAGATAAATGGGAGTGGATTGGCGTTGGGAGGAAGGTAGCTGAGAGTGCAATAGGTGGATGGTGAGGTGAGGGGAGGGGAAATGTGGAAACTGCTGAAGTCCACATTGATGCCCTGGGGTTGAAGTGTTCCGAGGCGCAAGATGAGACGTTCTTCCTCCAGGCGTCGGGTGGTGAGGGAGCGACGACGGAGGAAGCCCAGGACCTCCATGTCCTCTGCAGAGTGGGAGGGGGAGTTGAAATGTTGGGTCACAGGGCGGTGGGGTTGATTGGTGCGGGTGTCCCAGAGATAGGCGTCCAGTCCATGTCCTCTGCGAGTAGGCGTCCAGTCTCCCCAATGTAGAGGAGATCGCATCGGGAGCAACTGATGCAGTAAATGGCATGTGTGGAAGTGCAAGTGAATCTTTGATGGATGTGGAAGGCACCTCTGGGACCTTGGATGGAGGTGAGGGAGGAGGTGTGGGCACAGATTTTGCAATTCCTGCAGTGGCAGGGGAAGGTGCCAGGAGGGGAGGGTGGATTGTTAGGGGGCGTGGACCTGACCTGGTGGTTGCAGTGTCCTGGGGCGGAATGTGGGGCGTTCTTCCTCCAGGCATCGGGTGGTAACCTGATCAGCTTCATTCCTGATGAAGGGCATTTGCCCAAAATGTCGATTCTCTCACCTGACCTGCTGTGCTTTTCCAGCACCACTCTAATCTTGACTTTGTGAATCAGGAGACAATTCCACATCTCCCACTATTAAATTTCACTAATCTCAATACTAGTCACTCTGCTATGAATTTCCGCAGGTCCAGATTGCTGATCATTCCCATAAGCAGTCCCAATGCCTCAACTTCAGCAGTTTGCATGCACTGGCAAATGTCACCAATTCGATGGTGTAACAATCGGGCTTGTGTAATCTGAACTGCGTTTTTTACATATGTCCTGATGTGCACTGTTTCAATCTTTCAGTCGGTGAACTAAAACGTTTAAGAGGAACGAGGACAGATATAAATCATTAATTTCTTGTTACTACAGAAGTGAGCGAATGTATATTGACAGCTGTACTCAAAATCACATAGATCATTTAACTTCCTCTTGAAACCAGAAAAAGAAGAAGCTGCTGTATCCCCCACAGCCTAACATTTCCAACTCAGCCTTCTGGTTCTGACCACATTGACATTTGCCCCTGTAAGATAGGCTTCATTGTGTGACCTCACTGATCCTGAATATAAATCTTGTTTTTGTTAACTCTAACCTAGGCTTACTAACCCTCCCAAATTGTCCTGGAGTCAACAGGAATTAAAGATTAATCTCCTGGAGACTGCAGTGAAAAACATATGGAAATCATAGAGGCGCTTTAAAAAGATGGGTGTTTTTGTTTATTTTCTTTGAATTCTTGAACCTGCCGTGACAGGTCAAATTAACTACTATCTCTGGTCATTGTGTAAGCACATCTTCAAGGCATAGCTCATTAACACAAACACTCCTCTTTAAATCAGAGCAGTATATCAGGTTTTAAATCTCTGTGAAACCATTATCTTATTTGCTGGACCACAACATGTGCTTTTTTTCTGGATTAAAGGTCACCTAAAGTTTCCATACATCTAATGATTGAAGGTTTTGTTCAAATATTTCTATCTAAAATTCTTGCACATCTCATGTCCGGTATCTCTTACGGTCTGAGTAAAATGGCAATTTAAAACACATTGTTTACATACCTCTCATCTTATCCTTCCTGTGGAAAGTGCTCAAAATGTCTCAATATCCCATTTTCCTTCTTGGTCCTAACTGATTTTTTGCTGGTATTTGAACCGTTCACCTTCTGTACAGTTTGAAAAATTTGCCTTCAATGCAAGACCATGAAGCCAAAAAAAGGAAAGTGTCTTAAAGTTACAGAACAATCAAGTGAAAGGTTTGTAAAAACTCCTTGAAACTGTCAACATATATTTAACATCGCTGAGAATATCAATGAAGTACAGGGCTGTACTGGAATGACAAGTGTACAATTCAAATACATTATATTATAGCCAAATAAGTTGTTGATCAGGCATCTGCAGAACTGTATGCAACTTTGATCAATAAATTGTAAGAAGGATACGCTGAGCATCTGAAGATATAGGGGTAATCAAGGTAATACTTCAGATAACAAATATTTAAATTGTGTGGAAAAAAAATCAAACAATTATTTTCTCAATTAAAGTGAAACTTCTGGGATTCTTAAAGTTTTTTTCTCAAAATGATGATGCAGATGATACAAAGAAACTAAGCACACGTTCAGTTCTTTAAAGCATCTAATTATTGATAAACATGTGAATCGTTTTTGCATGCGATTTAGCTTCTCTTCTACCATTCCTGGAAACCCTTATATTCGACTTAAACAAATTTGTTTTCTCTTCCTCATTGTGTGGAAAGTGTGCAACAAGACAAATTTGACTTCAAGCATAGTGCCATTGATGTCAATTCCCTTGTATAATTGGACTTGGCAACTTTAAGCTGGCCCTAGGCGTTTTCTTTGTCCTTATTTTTATATACTGTGTGCATACATAACATTAGTGGAAAAGTTAATCTGTCAAAGTATGTGCATAGTAGTTTGTACAAAAAAGCATTGTGCATAATCAAATAAAATATGCCAAGATTAATTTTAAATTATTGTAAAACGGTTTTATTTATTTTTTCCATGTGCACCAGACATTTTCATTTCACTTTGAACTGAGATATAAATCATCCAGTTTGTTTATACTTCCTGGGTAAAGGCTAGAATATACAAGAGAACTGTATGATGATCCAAGTCTAAGAGGAGTTGAGGCTTCAAAAACATTTCTTGTAACTGCTGATATTTACATACATTACAATTGTAAACCCTTCTGTGCAAGGACCAGTAGTGAGCAATTCAGATTAAACTACTGCATGCTTTCCTCATCCTGTAAGTGGCTCCAGTAAGATGGAGTCTGATACCTTTGTATCATCAGGTCACATGTCATAATATGATAATGATATCATCAGCGGGACTCTTAAAAGTAAATTACACTCTAGTGGTCAGCCATAACTCAACAACTTTTTAAATATTTATTCAGGGATTTAGATTTCACTGGCTGGGCCAGTGTTTATTGTTTATCCCTCATTGCCCTTAAGAAGGTAGTGGTGAAGTATCTTTTACAATCAGTGCAGTCCATTTTTTGTAGCTACATCCATAATGCTGTTAAGAGTGGAGTTCCATGATTTTGACCAAGCAGCAGTAAAGGAAAAGTGATTTATTTCCATAGTAGGATGGCGTGTGGTTTGGAGAGGTACTTGCATACCTGCTGCCCTTGTCCATTCAGATAGTAGTAGTTATGGGTTTGGAAGGTGCTCTCTAAGGAGCCTGGTGACCTTCCCCAGTGCAGCTTGTAGATGCTACTGTACAATGGTCATGGAACGAGTGAATATTCATGGTTGTGCAGCTTGGGTTCAAATCATATGATGGCAGGAAGTGAAATCTAAATTTTGGAATATATAAAGTGGTCTCAGTAACCATCGCAACTGCTGTGAATTGTTGTCAAAACCCATCTGGTTCAGAAATTTCCTTTAGGGAAGGAAATTTGACATCCTTCCCAAATCTGGCCTGCATATGACTACAAATTTGCAACATTGTGGATGATTCTTAACTGTCTTCTGAAGTGGTCGAGCAAACCACTCAGTTCAAGGACAAATCAGGATCATAACAAATGCTTGCCTTGGTTGCAACGCTCATATCCCATGACAGACTTAAAAAAAGTGAGAGAGTCCTCAGGATATAGAGGCAAATGTTATAAGATGAGGAATGAAAATATCCTTTCTGATTGCATTAGGAAAATGCCCCGCAGGGAAGGAAATTGCTGTCCTTACCAGATTTGGTTACATGTAAAAACACTAAATGACTTGTTAGGCCATTTCAAAGAGTCACAGAAAAGTCACATTGTGGGTCTGGAGTCACACATTGGCAAGGTCAGCAGTTTCCCTAAAGGATATTGGTGAAATAGATGGGTTTTTATAATAGTTGATGGGATTAGGCTTCCAGATTTGTTAAATTAATTTAAATTTCACCAACTGCAATAGTGCAATTGGAACCCACATCCCAACAGCATTAGCCTGGACCTCTGAATTATGAGTTGAGTGACATGACCATTCTTTTAGCATGTCCTCCAAGACTGATATATGGCAAGTGACATTCATCCACACATGTAACTAACAATGACCATCTTCAATAAGACAGGTCTAAATATGAAAAAAAAACAAAGAATTGTCAATGCTGGACAGCAGTATTATGGCTATTCTTACACAAAATGGATTGCAGTGCTTGTAAAAGACAGCCCACCACTACCTTCTTAAAAGCAATTTGGGATGAACAATAAATTCTGGGAATCCTGCAGCTTTCGGGACTCAATATGGAATCCGATAATTTTAGGACCTGAGCATCTTCTCCCATGTTGTTACCCCAAGTTCATACACCTGGCCTTGTCATCACATGGGCTGCTACCACAAGCAACCCATTGTCAGCCGATAATGGTCCCCGTGAGCATCTATTGATTCTCCCAGGCTGATGTTTACCCATTCCTTTGTCTACCCAATTGTTTTTCTCTCTCTCTGGGCTCGAGCAGAAAGGTGGGGAGTGAAATTTCACTGAAGATAAATGATAGTTAAATGGGACTGGTGCTTTTCCATTATCCTCATCTAATCCTTCAGTAAAAACTTCTGAACAACACAAAGAATTTATCATAGACACTGTGATAAGAAGGTCACAAGTTTGAAGCACTTGTAGAAGGCTGACAGTATTTGCAAGTGCTTAAAACTAATGCAGAATTAACAAGGATAGCAAATACCAAAATATTGTATGAAATGTGGGTTATTTCACCTATCAAGACAGTATCCAGGATTTCATGACATGCAATCTTTAGTCTATAAAGAGATTATTGGGCTTAAATATTTAGAATGTCTAATTGTCCAAAGAAACTCAAAGTGCAACATGATGCTCCTATAGCAACATATGAAAGAGAGTCAACCATGGGATGGCACTGTGGCTCAGTGGTTAGCACTGCTGTCTCACAGGACCCAGGTTCAATTCCCGCTTTGGGCAACTGTTTGTGTGGAGTTTGCCACAAGCAACCCTGTTTGTTCTAGCTCTAAGCTTCCATCCTAGCTCCCTGAATTTCTGCCTTAAATCCCCATCTCTCTTCCTACCTATGTTGTTAGTGCCTATGTGGACCATGACTTGGGGCTGCCCCTCAACGATCCTGAAAACACAATCCGAGACATCATAAACCCTGGAACCTGAATCTCTCTTGTTCCCACAGAATGCCCTATCTGTCCCCCTAACTATGGAATCCCCAATGAATAATGCTCTGCTCCTCTCCCCCCTTCCCTTTTGAGCAACAGGGACATATTATGTGCCAGAAACATGTACCCCATGGCTTACCCCTGGTAATTCATCCCCCCCCAACAGCATCCAAAACGGTATGCTTGTTATTGAGGGGAGTGGCCACAGGGGATCCCTGCACTGTCTGCCGGTTCCCTTTCCATCCCTGACGGGAACCCATCTGCCTTGTAAACACGTTAATGAAGTCCAGTAGATACTACAATGATATGTTTGGAGGTCCCAGTCAGACAGCACATGTAATAAGGTTGGCACACGATATGGATGCTTTCAGAAAAGCTAAACCCTTTACCCATATTCAAAGAGTTATACCCAAAATGTGTTGGACAACACAAAAATTGACACTGGTGTCAATGTAAATATTATCCCTCAAAGCATTTTGCATGCAATGTGTCCAGGAAACTGGAACAATGTAGTCTAAACAAGATATGTTCACACCTTACAATAATTCTGAAATCCCAAACTTTGGCATGATCTATTTTACATGCCAACACAACTTCCTGGGGTGGTAACCCAAAACATTCTACATTGTTAAAATGGATGAAGCACCTATTATTGTATCATTGTACATTGATCTGTATATTATCACAATCCACAAGGTAACAAATCCATCAGTTGCAACAACAAAGACTGTTGACTGCAGCTCCAATGACCTGACTAACCTTTATCCAGATCACTGTGATGTGATCATCAATTTAAAGGTGATAAGCTACAACTGAGAGATATGCCTCAATTCAGCATTGGCCCTCCTTATAAATGCATCATTCACATTCAGGAAATCCTCCGCCTAGACTTGATTCCATGTTACAAAACAACATCATTCAAAAACTTGAACATCATACCTATTAGCTCCTATGCATGTGTTTTGAAGAAAGAAGGCACTATATTTGGATGTTTATATCCAAGACAACTGAATAATACATAAAAAGATCCACACAAGATTGCTTTAGTCATTCAGAGATGAGTTAGGAGTTTCCAAAAATGTAATATTCAAAGAGGAACAAGTCATAATTCCTGAAGCGCTATGTCAAGATGTCTAGACTGTGTCTCAGTCACGTAGGTTAAAAAAAACAGAATGGCACACGGATTTATATATTGGCTTGACATTAATAAGGACATCAATTAATTCCATCAAGCTCAACGATTGACCTCCCACACAAGATTTCTTCTGAGCCATGGTGAGAGATTGTGACTGATAATTCCCATGGAGAAAGTGAGGACTGCAGATGCTGAAGATCAGAATCGAAGAGTGTGGTGCTGGAAAAGCACAGCAGGTCAGGCAGCATCAGAGGTGCAGGAGAAACGACATTTTTAGCATAAGCCCTTCATCAGGATGAGGCTTGTGGCAGAAAAAGGCTGAGAGATAAATGGGAAGGGGATGGGGCTGGGGGAAAAGTAGCTGGGAATGTGATTGGCAGATGAAGGTGGGGATGAACGTGATAGGTCAGAGAAAAGGGTGGAGCGGATAGGTGGGAAGAAAGATCGACAAGTAGGCTGTTCAAGAGGGTGGTGCCGAGTTGGAAAGTTGGATCTGGGATAACGTGGGGGAAGGGAAATGAGGAAACTGGTGAAATCCACATTGATCCCATGTGGTTGGAGGGTCCCAAGGCGGAAGATCAGGTGTTCTTCCTCCAGGCGTTGGGTGGTTCGGGAGTGGCAGTGGAGGAGGCCCAGGACTTGTATGTCCTTGGCCGAGTGGGAGGGGGAGTTAAAAGTGTTCAGCTACAGGGTGGTGGAGTTGTTTTGTGGGTGTATCCCAGAGATGTTCTCTGAAACATTCGGCAAGTTGGCGTTCTGTCTCCCCAATGTAGAAGAGACCACATCGGGAGCAACAGATGCAGTAGGTGACACGTGTGGAAGTACAGGGTAAATCGCTGTCAGATGTGGGAGGATCGTTTGGGGCCTTAGACGGAGATAAGGGGGGAGGTGGGTGCAGGTTTTGAACTTGTGGTGGTGGGGGAAAGTGCCGTGAGTATAGGATGGGTTTAGTGGGGTGGGGGGGGGTGGGCAGCGTGGACCTAACAAGGAGTTGCAGAGGGAATGGTCTCTCTGAAATGCAGGTAGGGGTGAGAAGGGAAATATATGCCTGGTGGTGAGGTCTGTTTGTAGGTGGCAGAAATGGCGGAGGATGATGCGATGTATCCGGAGTTTGGTGGAGTGGAAGGTGAGGACTGGGGGGCGGTTCTGTCCTTGTTGCAATTGGAGGGGTGAGGTTCAAGGGCAGAGATGTGGGAAGTGGAGGAGACATACTGGAAGGCATCGTCGACGACATGGGAGGGGAAATTGTGGTCTTTGAAGAAGGAGGCCATATGCAATGTTCTATGGTGGAATTAGAACATAGAACATAGGACATAGAAAGGTACAGCATAGAACTGGCCCTTCGGCCCACAAGGCTGTGCCTAGGATTATTCCTAATCTAAAATAAAATAACCTAACCTACGCACTCCTTAATTCACTGCTGTCCATGTACATGTCCAGCAGTCGCTTAAATATCCCTAATAACTCTGCTTACACTACCACCGTTGACAACACATTCCATACATTCACAACTCTCTGTGTAAAGAACCTACATCTGACATCTCCTCTATACCTTCCTTCTAATATCTTAAAACTATGACCCCTCGTGCCAGTCAATCCTGCCCTGGGGAAAAGTCTCTGGCTATTGACTCTATCCATGTCTCTCATTACCTTGTATATCTCGATCAGGTCACCTCTCTTCATCCTTCTCTCCAGAAAGAAAAGTCCGAGCTTAGTCAACCTCTCTTCATAAGACAAGTCCTCCAGTCCAGGCAGCATCCTAGTAAACCTTCTTTACACCCTCTACTAAGCCTCCATACCTTTCCTATAATAGGGTGACCAGAAATGGACACATTATTCCAAGTGTTGTCTCACCAGGGTCTTGTAGAACTGCAGCAAAATCTTGCGGCTGTTAAACCTGAGACCCCTATGCACTTGAACACCAAGTCCCTCAAAGTTGCCACCCAAGCGGATAGGGTTGTTAAGAAAGCATATGGTGTTTTGGCTTTTCCTCTGCTACATCAATAACTGCATCAGTGCCACCTCATGCTCCCACAAGGAGGTTGAACAGTTTATCAACTTCACTAACATCTTCCCCCCCGACCTCAAGTTCACCTGGACTATCTCAGACACCTCCCTTCCCATCCTGGACCTCTCCATCTCCATTTCCAACTTGAGGGACCTATGCACTTGAACACCAAGATCCCTCTGTTCCTCCACATTACCACTGGCCCTCCTGGGAGCAGATGCAGTGGAGGCGGAGGAATTGAGAATAAGGGATAGCATTTTTACAGGAGGCAGGTTGGAAGGAGGTGTAGTCCAGGTAGATGTGGGAGTCAGTGAGTTTGTAGTAGACGTCCGTGTTGAGTCGGTTACCGGAAATGGAGATGGAGAGGTCTAGGATGGGAAGGGAGGTGTCCGAGATGGTCCAGGTGAACTTGAGATCAGGGTGGAAGATGTTAGTGAAGTTGATAAACTGTTCAACCTCCTTGTGGGAGCACGAGGTGGCACTGATGCAGTTATTGATGTAGCAGAGGAAAAGGAAATGGTGCAGGTGTAGTTGCAAAAGATGGACAGTTCCACATGCCCGACGAAGAGACAGGCTTGGCTGGGGCCCATGCGGGTGCCCATGGTTAGCTCTTTGATCTGGAGGAAGTGGGAGGATTCGAAGGAGAAATTGTTGAGGGTGAGGACCAGTTCAGCCAAACGAATGAGCGAAAGGGTACTGATAGGGTTGGCATGAGAGGAAGCAATGGAAGGCTTGGCAGATGGATGTGTACAGTGACTGGATGTCCATGGTCAAGCGAAGGTAAGGCATTGGGGGCCGGGGAAACAAAAGTCCTGTGGGCGGCACGGTGGCACAGTGGTTAGCACTGCTGCCTCATAGCGCCAAAGACCCTGGTTCAATTCCCGCCTCAGGCAACTGTCTGTGTGGAGATTACACATTCTCCCTGTGTCTGCGTGGTTTCCTCCGGGTGCTCCGTTTTCCTCCCACAGTCCAAAAATGTGCAGGTTAGGTGAATTAGCCATGATAAATTGACCGTAGTGTTAGGTGAAGGTAAATGTAGAGGAATGGATCTGGGTGGGTTGCTCTTCGGATGGTCAATGTGGACTTGTTGGGCCAAAGGGCCTGTTTCCACACTGTAAGTAATCTAAGAGGTGGAGGGTATGGGTGGTGTCCTGAATGTAAGTGGATGTTCAATGTTCAAGGAGAAAATTACATTCCAATGACTGATTATTTCAATAAATTCCCTTCTGTGCAACAAATCAAAGGTGCCATGATAGCAACAATAGTTGACATATTGTGCACCATATTCAGTGTGTTCAACATATCTCAACAAATTATGTTGGCAGTACACTATAGCGTCCCTTCGAAGATGTGCAGGAACTGAGGTGCTCAACACTTCTTAAATCTTCTCTTCACTATCCCCAGTGAAACAGCCTCACAGAATTGACTTTTGATATTGTAAAATCCATGATCATTCTATGCAAAGTGACTTGCCAAGACTTTGAGATAGCTATGTCAAATCTATTTGCTATTCCTCTAGCTAACTGTTCTATACAACAGTTTATTCTCACCAGTGCATCTCATGTTCAGGAGACAGATTCACACGGTTCTTCCCTCCCACACTCTCATTAACCAACCACAGCACAGGACACATTGTTGTAATGCGCATGCAGATAGCCATCCCAATTTGAACCAAGACAAAATATGGACTCCTGGGTTTGTGGAAAGATGGCACATCTAATCTAGATCATTTGATGTGGAATGAGCAATGATCAAGTCATGTGAAGAAATAGATGACATATCTGAACTACTTATCGATCATCCATCACACCAGATGATGAAAATACGATAGATATCACTTCTGAAGAAGAGCCATATTGGACTCAAAATATTAACTCTGCCTCACTCTCTGCAAATGCTGACAGCATTTTCTGTTTGAATCATTGAAGATATCCTGCCAGACATTGCAATTCACTGAGAAATTATACACATCCATTTGCAATGAGAAATAGTACACCACAGAGTGAAGCTACATCATCAAATCGTGATAATTATATAAGGACCAGACCTAGCCATGTCGTAAACACAGCAAGGCAATTATTGAATATATAGGGATATTATCTATATACATCCTTGTACATTTTTATTATAAAAAGAATTCCAATTTTTTTTCCAAGGATAAATGAATAAATTGCATTATGGCATAGGTTCCAGACCAGACAGGTCTATACTGATAGGACAGATGATATTTCATGTTCCAGTATACAGGTACCCATCTCATCTTCAGTCACTCTCAAAATGTCATGGCATCAGTATAGTGTGTACAGTGACTCCAGAAACATTGTTTCATAAAGATATAAGGAAACTGAAAAATTATATTTCAACGTATAAAGTCAAGAAGGGCAGTATTTTGTTGATTTCACTTCTTCCAGTTATTTTCTCACAGATGTGACCTCAGTGGTAGTTCACTTGATGTCAGCCATACTGTGATTATAATATAAATACATTGCTTCCTTTATGCCATCTGCTGGGCGAGCATAAGCTTTACATTTCCAAATCTCTCTGGAAGAAAACATAGAATGACAATAGGCTAACATGAAATATTGTAAGATGTCTCAAAAATGCTTTTGTCAAGACATTTTGACAGAAATCTGAAATATTGTACTTCAGTAAATAAAGCTTACGCAGTTTTTTGCTCAAACATATTTAGGCTTTGAAATAAGCAAAAAAATGCTATGACTCAGAAAATAATAGTAAGACTTAATTCGGACCTTCCACTCTGTTGCAAATGTTTTCTTTTGGTCTTTTAACTATCCTCTACCCCTTGTTTCTTGTTTGCTTAAAATCAGTTACATCTTCAACCATTCTTCAGTTCTGATAAAAGACTATCAACTTGAAACGTTAATCTTGTTTCCTTCTCCATAGATGCTGCCTGACCTGATATTTACAGCAGTTTCTGTTCTTATTTCAGAATTTCAGCATCTGCAGTATTTTTACATTTGCTTAAATCTCTAACTTCTGACTTATATTAAGGTTTCCTGGCTGCAGGACATGTCATAGAGTCATAGAGTCATACAGATGGTGGGCGGCACGGTGGCACAGTGGTTAGCACTGCTGCCTCACAGCGCCTGAGACCTGTGAGGCAGCAATTCTCGCCTCAGGCGACTGACTGTGTGGAGTTTGCAAGTTCTCCCCATGTGTGCGTGGGTTTCCTCCGGGTGCTCCGGTTTCCTCCCACATTCCAAAGATATGCAGGCCAGGTGAATTGGCCATGCTAAATTGCCCGTAGTGTTAGGTAAGGGGTAAATGTAGGGGCATGGGTGGGTTGCGCTTCGGCGGGTCGGTGTGGACTTGTTGGGCCAAAGGGCCTGTTTCCGCGCTGTAATCTAATCTAATCTAAAATGTACAGCATGGAAACAGACCCTTCGATCCAACCCGTCCATGCCGATCAGATATCACAACCCAATCTAGTCCCACCTGCCAGCACCCGGCCCATATACCTCCAAACCCTTCCTAGTCATATACCCATCAAAATTCCTCTTAAATGTTGCAATTGTACCAGCCTCCACTACTTCCTCTGACAGCTCATTCCATACACGTACCACCCTCTGCGTGAAAAAGTTGGTCTCTTTTGTATCTTTCCCCTCTCACCCTAAACCTATGCCCTCTAGTTCTGGTCACCCCGACCCCAGGGAAAAGACTTTGTCTAATTATCCTATCCATGCCCCTCATAATTTCGTAAATCTCTATAAAGTCACCCCTCAGCCTCCGACGCTCCAGGGAAAACAGCCCCAGCCTCTCCCTATAGCTCAAATCCTCCAACCCTGGCAACATCCTTGTAAATCTTTTCTGAACCCTTTCAAGTTTCACAACATCTTTCTTA
>NC_057714.1:77821631-77840263 GCF_004010195.1 Chiloscyllium plagiosum
TCCAGATCCTGTTGTAATCTGAGGTAACCCTCTTCACTGTCCACTACACCTCCAATTTTGGTGTCATCTGCAGACTTACTAACTATACCACTTATGCTCGCATCCAAATCATTTATGTAAATGACAAAAAGTATAGGATCCAGCACCCATCCTTGTGGCACTCCACTGGTCACAGGCCTCCAGTCTGAAAAAACAACCCTCCACCACCATCCTCTGTCTTCTACCTTTGAGCCAGTTCTGTATCCAAATGGCTAGTTCTCCCTGTATTCCATGAGATCTCACCTTGCTAATCAGTCTCTCATGGGGAACCCTGTCAAATGCCTTACTGAAGTCCATATAGATCACATCTACTGCCCTGCCCTCATCAATCCTCTGCTACTTCTTCAAAAACTCAATCAAGTTTGTGAGACATGATTTCCCACGCATAAAGCCATGTTGACTATCCCTAATCAGTCCTTGCCTTTCCAAATATATGTACATCCTGTCCCTCAGGATTCCCTCCAACAACTTGCCCATCACCGAAGTCAGGCTCACCGGTCTATTGTTCCCTGGCTTGTCTTTACCGCCCTTCTTAAACAGTGGCACCACGTTTGCCAACCTCCAGTCTTCCGGCACCTCACCTGTGACTATCGATGATACAAATATCTCAGCATGTGTAAAGGACAACAACATACCAAGCACTGAATAGACAAAAATGTTTTAGAGAAGTCAATAAAAACAAGTGGTGGGTGTCAGTTTTGCTGACTGAAAATTATGGGGTCAAGTCTCTCAGTTAAACATGAATTCCAGGGTGACATTCAGTATAGTAGTGAGGGAGTGTTTTTGTTTGAAATAGATATCTGTTAGTTCAGATACGTGAATAAAGGCCGCATAACACTATATTAATAATGCAGCAAAGCATTGTACTGATGTTACTTTCCCCTAAATTGACATGACTAAAACACATTATCTGGATGATTATTGCATTGTTGCTTGTCAGAGTTTTTTGTGCAAACAGCTAAAATCTTCTACATTAAACGAATGTGATGGCAAGGCAATGCCCTTGGTATTATGAAGCTACCACCCTATAGATGAGGAAACTAAATGTAATATCTCCAAGTTTGCGTGCAACACAAAGCTGGGTAGGAGGATGAATGGTGATGAGGATACAGAGATGCTTCGGTGTGATTTTGGCACGCTGAGTTCAGTGAGTCGGCAAATCCATGGCAGATAATCTATAATCTAGATAAATGTGAGGTTATGCAATTTGGTAGGAAATCAGCAAGGGTAATTATTATCAGAATGGCCATAGATTGGGAAAGGAAGAGGTATAATGAGACTTGATGTCCTTATAGTCACTGATAGTAAGTATGCAGGTGCAGCAGATGGTGATGAAGACAAATGACATATTGGTCTTCAAAGCAAAAAGGTTCGAGTATAGGAGCAGGGCTGGCTTGCTGCAATTGTACAGGACCTTGGTGAGGCTACATCTGCAGTATTTTGTGCAGTTTTAGTCTCCTTATCAGAAGAAAGATGCTCTGACTTTGGAGGGATTGCAAGGTTGGTTAACCAGACTGATTCCTGGTTTGGCAGGACTGATGTATGAAGGGATTGGTTAGGATTATATTCACTCAGGTTTATAAAGATGAGTGAGGATATTATAGAAACCTATAAAATTCTAACAGGACTGGACAGGTTAAATACAGGAAGGATATTCCTGATGACCAGGGAGTCCGAAACCAGGGGTCATTGTTTAGGACTGAAATGAGGAGAAATCTCTTCACCCAGAGAGTGAGGAGCCTGTAGAATTCTCTGTCACAGAAAGCAGTTCAGGCCAAAACATTGAATATTTTCAAGAATGAGTTAAATATAGTTTTTTGGGATAAAGGGATCAAAAGTTATGGGAAGAAAATGAGAACAGAGTACAGAGTTGGAAGATCAGCCATAATCATACTGAATGGCAGAAGGAGCTCAAAGGGCCAAATGGGCTACCCCTATTTCTATTTTCTATACTTCTGTCTATGTATATTATTCTTACACTCATTCTCATTAAATAAATAAAATTTGGGTCAAGCAGAACTCATTAATTCGATGAACTTTTACTAAGCTCCTGGCCTCTACATATGTATACTACAATTACAGATATCTATGAGTCTGAACTCATGCTAAGCAATACAGATGTACTGTAGTACAGTTCCCAGTGTAATTGCTGCCACTATACAGATTTGAGATGGCAAAAAGTCCCACTAGACCTCAACTGAGTAAGAGAGCTTATAGGCTGGTATCCAGAAGAGTGCACATATTTCAAAATCCACCTATATTTGATCTGGAACAGTTAAATTGCTTAGGAACATTCAAATCAGAACCAATCAAAATAAGCGCATGGTTAAATGGTCACCCAGGTCTAATGGAGGTTGATACCGGCACAACCTTTTCATGATGGCAGAATCAGTTTATATCAAAATTCAGTCCAGACTCTAACCCTTAAGTTTGTGTAGGATCTTGGTCAGGCTGAGAACCTGTACCGGGAGATCCTTTACAGATTAAGAGTACAACTTTGCTTCCAGGTCTCTTATGAGAAGCTGTTGGTTCAGTTACCACTGATTGTAGGAAAAAGCTTGGCCCAACTTTGAGGGGGCAAAATTAGTTGAGAAAGATTCACCTAGATTAGCTTAATGAATGAAGTCCTAAGCAAATACTTAGAAATGTTTCAGCAAGGTGAAGAGACTATCAAAGGGGACAAGGACACATTGCACGTTAACCGAAAGCAATTCCACAATTCTGCAAGGCCTGCCCAGTGCCATTTGCTTTGTGGGAAAAAGTAGAGGCAGAAATCAGGAGGTTGGAAAGCAAAGGTACCATCAATCCAATCCAGTATGCTGAATCGGACGCACTGTTTTATTCTGATTGTGAAGTCCAACTGGTCAGATCACCTCTGTCAGGATTTTTAACAAATGATAAGCTGTTTTTTGCAGCTGGATAAATACCCAATCCCTTGGATAGAGGATTTATACACAAAGCTGGCAAGGGAGCTATCCTTCACAAAGCTGGACATGAGCCATGCGTACTCGCAATTGCAGTCAGATGAGGATTCCCAAAGGGATGGTTTCTGAAGGTGTCTGAGAAGGGGAAGATGGCACTGCAATTCTCTGAGAGATGCCTGAAAATCTTGATCAAGGAGGTAGAGGAACAGGAGGAATTCCTTGTTCTCACATTTTTCTCTGAGAAATGCCTGAAAATCTTGATCAAGGAGGTAGAGGAACAGGAAGAGTTCTTTGTTCTCACATTAACATTATCCATCCTTGGCCTGCTATGGTCTTCCAATGAAGCTCAACATCAGCTACATGAACCGTGCCTCATTTTTCTCTCAGGCACTTCACAGCTTCTAGGACTCAGTATTGATTTCCACAACCTCAAATTATGACCTCCATTTCCATTTTTCTTATATCCCCTACCTTCCACTGGTTGTGTCTTGTTTGCATTTTATTGGCTTGACTTTCAACAAAATGAATCCATCTTCTCCCTTTCACAGCTAGCATTTGCACCTATTTTACATCTTTATCACTCCTTTACCATCATTACAATTGCCTTTGTTCTTTGCTGTCTGAGCAGCCTCACAATCTGTGCTATTTGCTCTCCCTCACTCCTCTGTCGACAGCATAAAACGAACATGGTGTAACTGTGGCTGAACTGGACAGCCTCAAATGAGAGGTACCCAGACCAATTTCTATACTTAGACATCTCCCCAACCATGTTAGTTTTACACTGCCCCACACCCCCTCTCACACCACCAACCTCCAACGCCCCCCCTCCCCCCCGCCCGCCCCATGCCCCCAGATACTAGCGTCCATAGATGAAGGAGTCTGTGTTTCTGTTGCCTGTGGGTATGACCTGAGATGCTGTTTGGACCTAAGTGGTGCGGAGGTTCTTTAGAGAAAGCAGCGAGCTGAAGTTTCCATGTACCCGCTCTGATTTCCATGTCGAAATTTCTCAATGTCGAACTTTTGGTGAGATAAGAAGCTGAAAACTCACGAGGTGAGTTGGACCGTTACAAGGCGTATAACAAGCAATAATGGCTCCTTCACTGGCTACTTAGCACTCTCAAACAATTAACTCACTCGCTGCTTGGTAAAAGCATAAAAGATGTAGTGAGATTCTCCAGACATCAAGATAGGCCTTGCCAGACTTCCGTCCAATCCTGCCACTAATCTTGCCACGTCACTTCATTCCCTACAAAATTCAACCCAATATGCCAAAAAAGCAATTAAGAAAATTGCCCTGTTTGATTTTGCCCCTTGGCAAGTAACCACCAAACCTATAACATGACATGCTTGATATTGTATTCAGATTAAAAGGCTAGATACTGAAGGACATAATGATATTCTAATTGTTTGCACAGTACTCATTAGGAAAAAAATGCAGCATTATTAGAGTCAGGCAAAAAATGTATATGAAAGAAATATAATATTCAATTACTAGCAGATGTTTTGACTGTAGTGACTGCAGATAAATGTCTACACATAGTCTCTTTGGTATTGTGCCTTAGAGAATAGCCTCAATCCAATAAAGACAAAACTGGATGACTGAATAATTTATCTAAAGAATTATTTAATGACCAACAGTTGTTTTCAATATATTTCATGAGTGAGGCTGATGCTGAGTGCAATATAAAAGTTTGCCATTTCCAGAGAATAAAATCAAAACCAAATTGCTACCGTATTTGAACATTGCATAATCAATTTTGTACAGGGGATTTTAAAAGTGGGATTTTTTTGCACTTTGAGGTTAGACGTCTGGAGATTTATTTCTGAGGGAACTAGAGTTCTTTTTAGAATTTCATTACCTGAACAGTCATTTGTCATCATTTTGTGGTTTGACTGCGTTCTGTCTAATATTATTGAAACTCTTGTACATCCCTGAAAGAGGAAATCTCTTGATGAGCAATGTGTTAGGAGTTATGCTAAAGTCTGGGATGAGTAATTTGTGTCAATTTCTGATATTTCCATCTTTGATAGTGCAGGAACAGAGAAGCATTAAGCACTTGAGTGGAGTAAAGCAATAGAGGGATAGATGAGGTGAAGTGGTAGGCCTTTGGGAGAGAATTAAACTACTAAGGTTGGAAGAAAAAAATATAGACTCTTGTGATGCTCTGCAACAATCATCATAGGAGATGGATGGTTTCTTAGTGATAAACATTTCTGGGAAAAACGTAAACATTTTTAAAGTAAATCATAGGCCATTCATTAATAGATAAAGAGATGAAACCAGGCATTAAGAATGGGTGAATCAGCCTCCAATAACAAACATGTGCAGTTACAGTGTCTTTCATGAGCTCAGAGCATCTCAAAGTGCTTCACTGCCCATAAATTATTTTTGAAGTGAAATTCAGTTCATGGTGAGTTATGAAGTGTCAAGATCTCTTTGAAGATGTGGTCTGTTGCTGACATCTGAACATTTTTTTAAAATTGGCTATGAAATAGCTTCACAGAGGTCAGTATCCCATCACCAAGTCACCTTTTACTTACACATTGTACTTGACATTGGTCCAGCTTCATCAGAGCCAGCTCTCACAGTGGTCAGAAGTTCTGACACTCCAGTTTATATCTGTCAGCCAAGGCCTCCCAGGTTGGGGCTGTTAACCTGTTAACTATGATGTCCACCTGGCTGACCTTGTTATAGTTGCTTCAACCTAAGAATTACAGGAAGGCAAGAAAGCAAAGCAAGTCTTTTCCAGGCTTAGGCAGGGTAAACAAGCACTACTGAAGAGTAGCTGATTAGTTAATTAGGTAAACCAGCCCAGTCTAGTCTTGCACTGTGGGTTCTGGGTAACCAGTTCTGGAGAAAATGGGGCCTGAACATAATGGAGGGGTTTCTTCATGGAATGACTGAGACTAACATCCATGCAGGGAGAGAACTAATAATGGGGAACCAGGAAATGACAGCAGAGGTGAATAAATATTTTGCCTCAATGTTCACAGAGGAAGACGCAAATAGCATTCTACGTGTACTAAATAATCGAGGGGCAAAGGAGGAGAGGAAATATGTACAATAACTATCACTAGGGAAAATGTATTAAGCAAACTAATGGAGCTAAAGACCATTAAGTTCCCTGAATCTGATGGGATGCTTCCTAAGATACTAAGAAACATGGCTATAGAGATAGTAAATGGACTGGTAGTAATCTAAAGATTGTGGAAAAGTCCAAGAGAAATGGAAAACAGTCAATGTAACACTTTTGCTTAAAAACAATTGGTAACTGTAGATAATTATGTTAATATTTTGTTTTGCTAAAATGTTTGAGTTTATTATAAAGGATGTAAAAGCAGAACATTTGGAAATACATATGATGATCCAGTCGAGTCAGCATAACTTCATGAAGGGGAAATCATGCTGGACAAATTAAATAGAATTCTTTGAGGATGTAACAAGCAGGATAGATAAAGGGGAAGCAGCAGACATAGTATATATGGATTTCCAGAAAGCGTTTGATAAGGTTCCACATATTAGGTGACATAATTAATGTTTTGTTATTTACTTAACCTTTCAATTTCTCTCTGTAAATTGTTGTCTCCCTCTCACAACCTGCCTTTCCCATACTCCCCATCTTTCCCTTTTACCTACACTTTGGCTTTCATTGAACTCTTTGGGGGAGGATCTAAATTCTTCTCCAATGAGAGAGTTTGAGTAGCCTTTGAATCCCTTCATGTAGTTATGTAGTTGGATACTTCCTTGAAGAAAAAGGGGTTAACTTCCCTTTACTCCCTTCATCTCTCTCATCCATCCCATCTACATCATCTGCACTCAAAGCATTTTATTTCTCTGGTCTCTTAATAGTTGGTATAGATACAATCAGCTCTGCACCCTTTTTCTTGAGGGTTTCCTTTTCTGATCGAATCTTCCAAACTTCACTAAGTCCGATGGGTTTTCCTCAAGATTCCTAGCATTCTGAAAGAAATGTGCTGCACCTTGCCACTTTGGTAAAACACTGGCTTCCTACTTTCACCTCCTCCCAGAAACTTTTCCCTTCTGAGGAGAAGAAGTTGGAGCATTCCATGCTCTCCAGTCCTTAACTTGGCTCCTTCCCTTCCTTACACTCTCCCATTTCCTATCTCTTTCAAATTTAATTGGGATGATGGAAAAAAATGGAAGCAATTTTGTGGATTAGCTCATAATTATCAGCCATTATTGGTATCTATCTAGCAGTTGTAACCCTTTAACTGTCAACATGGATTCTTATTAAGGAAGATAATGGGCACTTAAATTCCCTCTAAGACAATCATTTCCCTAAGAGCTTCATACATACTTTCAGCCTCTGATACTGATATCCATTTGAGGATTGTGACATAGTCCCTCATGGCCCCACTAAATACTAATCCTCTTTGACTTCCACATAGGCCCATTTGCTGGAAACTACTAGTGAAAGTTGCAAATATAACATTGATATCGCTTAGTGCCATGCAGCCACAAATCCAGTGCTCCACACACTGACAAGCTGCCTGCATCTCCTTCAGTGCTATAAAGCAATGCAAGTCCCAGAAGCACTGGACACTGTGTGCTGAAAAAAATGCAACCTACGCAAAGGCTGCTACCTGTACATCAGTGATTGTACACAAAGACTGCAATGTGAAGCAGACAGCAGTTGGCAGCCTCCCAGTGAATGCAAGCTGAGTGAGCCCGCAGATAGCAAAATTAGAGACAGAAGATCCATCCTGTGCAGATGTATGAGACTCTTGTATACCTCTATGTAGAAAGCAACCTCGTACTAGCATGCATATTAAAGGTGTCACTGAATTCCAAAGCAGAGTGTTGAAGACCTGAAATCATATAAGTTGGTCTGAGTAAAGACACAATGATATGGTGAGGCTGGTAGCTTGCCAGTGCTGACTTGTGCGGATAGAGAGTTGAGGAGGATGGCATCCATGGAGCAAGAAGTTACATAGAATGTAGAACGTAGAAGAAAGAACTGTATCATACAGGAACAGGCCCTTCAGCCCTTGATGTTGTACTGAACATGACGCCAAATTAAACTAATCCCATCTGCCTGCCTTTGGTCCCTTTCCCTCCATTCTTTCTGTATTTATGTGCTTATCAAAAAATCTCTTAAGTGCCCTATTGTGCTTTCACCACCACCCCTGACAGCGAGTTCCATATTCCTATCAACCTTTGTGTAAAAACCTGCCCCTCACGTCTCCTTTGAACTTTCCCCTTCTCACCTTCAATGCCTGCCCTCTTGTTTTAGACATTTCAAACATGGGAAAAGGATTTTGATTGTCAATTCTATCTATGCAAGATTCTGACTAGGCAAAAGTGAGGACTGCAAATGCTGGAAACCAGAGTTTAGATCAGAGTGGTGCTGGAAAAGCACATCAGGTCAGGCAGCATTCGAGGAGCAGAAAAATCGACGTTTTGGGCAAAAGCCCTTCATCAGGAAACTGCCCTGATGAAGGGCTTTTACCCGAAATGTCAATTTTCCTGCTCTGCGGATGCTGCCTGACCTGCTGTGCTTTTCCAGCACCACTCTGATCTAAATACAAGATTCTGACTGTCAACCCGATCTATGTATCGGCAAAAGAAGCAATCGGTGAGTTGCAGCTATCAGGCACCCTCTGTGACTTAAATGGAAAGAGTTTGCCCTGTCTAGTTTTTCAGGGAAAGAGAGGAGAATTAGAAATGGCATATGAATAAGATGTGTTGTGGAGTTAATGCAATGCAAATATACATAAATAAGGTAGTTACCACCCAGAGTGAGATTTTGAAGTCACCATTTAAGACTTATGGGGAAAATTGCAAAACCTTTGCTTGATATCAAAAATCTGATTTTTTTCATTGTTTCCGCATTTTTCCAACTTCCTTGCCATTTCTCAAGGCACTCTAGGGAGGGAAAAATTCTGTCTAATGAACCCTATAGCGACAGTTGGATGCATAGAAAAAAGATTTAAAAACAAAATGTTCATTTACACAGGTTTAAGAGGTTTCAAGTACTTGAAATTTCAGTACCTGTAACTTTAAAAGGTCTGGATATTTGACATTTTAATGGCCTATAATATAAAGTTTTTTTTAACATAGTAAAGGCCCATCAATGATTCTTTGAAGCTTTTTTAATACACTGGAAGGTTTATTGCTTCTATACAGTGGGTAAATGGATTAGGAAGTTCCAGTAGCCTGGCATGGGACCATGATAGTACATGGGGGCTTTCCTGACTCCCATTGCCCACCTTGGACAGAAAAATTAGGCTAATATCTCCGTTTAAAGCATCATCTGAAAGATGGTACCCTAATTGCAGAACAACCTCAATATTCACTGAATCACAGAATCGTAGAATCCCTACTGTGCAAAAAGAAGCCATTTGGCCCATTGAGTCAACACTGACCCTCCAAAGAGCATCCCACCTAGACCCAGACCCCTCACATATCCCCATAACCCCATCCCCTTTGAGCATGTGTGCACATTTATTTAGAGCATATATGCATCCATATTTGTACATAATAATGAACTGCACAAAACATTTCAAAGTTATAGCAATGGTTATTCACATGATGTTTGGAAGGAAAGGTAGTCAAAAGACTATAGAATGAAATAGCAGAAGCTGGCCAGTTTGTGAGCAAGATTAGGACATTTTCTGTCCAAATTTACAAGCTAGCCAACAAAACGTTGATAAAAAATGAGTCTGTGCAATCTTAATATTTGACAAACTGACAGCTACTATGTCCAGCAGCTTACACACATTCTGGAATTTAAATGCACTGTATCCATTTTAATTATTTCACTGATTGATCTAATATTTTCCCAAGGTGAAAATTAACTTCTCTTTCTGACCTTTTATCTTTTCTAGCTCAAAGACATGAGGCTAAAATTTGACTACACATATTGGTGGGCTAAGAGATTTCAAGAAAATCGAAATGAGGCAGGCAACATGCAAGCCTTCTGCTGATTAAGAGAGTTAGGGGAGAAAGGGAAAGAAGAGCTCCTTTGTTTTTTGGCTTATTCTAACTTTTTCAGCCTCCAGGACTTGGCTCTTACTCCAGGAGAAGAAAAACATGAGTTGGTGAGTAGCTGGAAAGTAACCAAGGTTATTCTATTTGTAAGGTTCAGAATTGTATAGCAACTGGTCTTAAAGTTAATAAAATATATAAAAATGCAAGCAAAATACCATTTTTAAAAAATTAAGTCATTACATAGGGCTGTACCTTATTTTTTGTTGTCTATATGTAAGATACGTTAGGTTTTTTGCAGTTTTTGGCCAGGGGGTTTAGCGAGTTTACTTGACATTTCTCACCAAACCCATCTCATTAGCTATTAATTCAGCCCGTTATGGTGATCCTTTTGTCTGATTTTAGCTCCACCTTATTTCAGATATTCCCTTAACAACTCACCATTCAGCAATATCAACTAAAAGACTAGCATCCCTTATGCCACTTTTGAAAAGCGGCTGCTCACCTGGACAAGCATTGGCAATCTGGCACTGTCACTCACCAGCAACACAATGGAATAGTAGCCACAGTATTCATGGCACATAGCTGGCATGACTGACACTCCCTCACACATTACAACCAGGCCACACAGTGTACCTGTCCTTTAACTACATCCTGACTAAACACCCTCTCTAAGTCGCTCAATGTGACTTAATTACCAATGCCCACTGTCGATCCATATCTTGTCATTGTCCAGCAGGGAAATATTGCACCCAGTAAAACAATCGGACAAATCCAAACATGAGCTTTTATTACAGTTGGCACAAACAAACAGAAACAAAATCCTTGGAGACTCCAGTTTACCCCCACAATGCAAACTGAATGCTGAATGATAACCAACAACATTCAGAAACAAAAACAGAAATTGCTGGAAAAGCTCAGCAGGTCCGGCAGCATCTGTAAAGAGAAATTAAAGTTAATGTTTCGGGTCCAGTGAACCTTTCTCAGACCTGCTGAGCTTTTCTAATAATTTCTGTTTTTGTTTCTGATTTATACAGTATCCCCAGTTCTTTCAGTTTTTAACATATTAACATTCCATTGGTCTTCTGCACCCAGGTCTCATCAACTGGAACAAAGTGTCAATCCGATCCAGTCTGGCTTAAAGCCCCTAACACAGGTCAACTCTATCATGGACAAGGACAGCTACCTCCTCCCCTGTGACTTTATCCTTCTCCTCCTCTTCAGGAGACTGATCTCTCTCCCCCAGTTGCTCAACATCTATCACATCACCTCACTTCGCCTGCTCCAATCGTGCAGAGCACAGCACAGCATAACAGGGTGGTGCAGCATACTCTGTCCAGGCTATACTGAAGGGCCCTATCAGCCTTATCCAAGCTCTACTGTCTGCTCCACCATGGGCCTGGTCAAATAATGGGCAGCATGATATCCATGTTCCATATCAGTCAGGAGGCTGTGCAATGGTGCAATGAGCCATGGACACAGCAGATTACCCTTGCCTCCTTGTAACCATCTTCGTAAGGTACTTGGACACTCAACACACCAGGACCATGAGATAGGAGTCCTGGTAGTTGCCAGGGTAGTGGGCACATACCTCGAATGGAACCCCTCCTATTGTTGAATTCCCTCTGCATTGTGATACATCCCTTTCAGTGCCACATGTGTGCAGTCGATGGCATCCAGTACCTGGGAGAATCATTGTTATGTTCCTGAATCCCATTGCCTGGGCTGCAGCACTGACCTTGTAATAGGGGTTCTAAACAAATTGGTGTGGCCTTGATGTATTACAGAGATCCCACATTAGTTAGCTATCACTCCCTGGAAGGGGCCAGTCACATAGAAGTTCAAAGTGTCTGTTAATGTCACAGTCACTGGTAGAGGATGGCCTCTCTTCCTACAGCCCTCAGGTCCTGCTCCAGTATCTGGCATTGTTCCATCAGGCTCCTGATTCATTTGGATCACTCATCTCCAGGAAATGGAGTCTATGGCAAAAATTTTCTGATCCTCCTGCAGAACCCACACATCATGAGGGACACTGCATGAGCTCAGCCTTTGCTGCTGGTTCTGGGCTTGCCTTCATCTTGATCATGCTGCATCCACCCCGTCACTGCTTTAGCAATCTAGCTACAGTGACCAGCAATAGCTGCTGGGTATAAACTCTTGCTGGAAATGATTTCCTTTGAGAATATAAAGAGCAAAACAGGTTCTTAGCTCTCAGAAAGAAAGTGATGCCATATACTGCAGATGAATTGAATTGAATTGAATTTATTGTCACATGTACCAAGGCACAGTGAAAAGCTTTGTCTTGTGAGCAATACAGGCAGATCACAGAGTTAAGTAGCATAGATAGTAAATAATAGGTCTATTAAATTGAAAGAGTGTAGAATAATTGTAGGAAATAGATCTGCACACAGGTGCTTGCAAGGAGTCGACCATATCCGGTGCTATAGTACTCACTCCTCCAAACAGTGGAGTATGCAGCTTTGTGGTATTTCACCTTGAAAGAATGGCAAAGGATGGTAAGGAACGTAGTTCGCCCTAGGTTCCATCAGGTCCTCAGGTACTCCCAAGACTCATAGCCACCATGTCACCATTTATCCCACATGAGCCCATTTTCACCTCAATGTGGAGAATTACCACATAGAACCTCACCTGCAGCTATCCTCTATGCAACCTGAACTGTAGCATTACACTTTGATGATACCCATCCTGCTCCTCAATGCTCCCTGGAGACCATTAACTGACAATAACTACACCCCTCTCCCTGTATTTTACCATTCTCTCTGCTGGTGTTCCGCACAACACCCCCACCATACTCCTTGACTTTCCCGTCCTTGTCCCCACCTACGCACATACTTGCACCTGCTACATCCAAGCCTTGACTCTCCCATCCCTTTTGGAACCCACTGCTGCCCATGTCGGCACCCGTCCTCAGCTATCAATGCAAAATCCCCGGGATTGACATGTCCAGTCCTCTTTGATGAGCAGCTTCTTGTCCAAACTCCCCACGAAGCCGCAAATCCACTCCAAGGCTTTTCCGAATTTCCTCCAAGGTTCATTCAAAGTTCACTGCACGCCAATCTCCACAACAATGAATTGGGTTCAGGTTTCGGAAGTCGATACCATGCAGAGAATTTGGAGATCTGTGCACTGAAAGATAATATTAGAGGCAATATTGCCCTAGTTGTGACTGACCAGCCCTTGGACCCTGTGGTTGTAGCTCCCCAACTGACAATCCACAATTCATGCGACTACGTGGACTGGACCCATCAGTCTGACCTTTGCCCTCTACTTGGACTGTATTTGGATATATCCCCTAACACGAGAGGATGACTGACTGTGTCTAGCCCCTGGACTGTGTCCATGATGGATGGTACCAGAATCCCCCCTCTCCACCAAATGCAACCGAATGCAGCAACTTCTCAATTAGACTGAGGACAGGCTCCCATTTACTTTCCTTCATTAAATATTAGTGCAATGAGTTTGATGTACAGTTAGTTGGCACATGCTGTAGATGTTGAATTGACATCTTGGCATACCACAAAGCAAGACATCCTTCCCCCTCAAAAGAGATGTCTACTGACAAGCCTGACAAGCAACAAGTCTTTGTATCTATGCAGAAGAGCAATGTGTGGCAGTACTGAGAAGCTTTAGTATTGGCTGAAATACCAATGCACTAACAGGCATGGTAAGGTGATGCATGGATGCTGTCAGCATGTAAGGAGGCACTAACTTAGCAAGCCCTGAAGAAGGGCTTATGCCCGAAACGTCGATTCTCCTGTTCCTTGGATGATGCCTGACCTGCTGCGCTTTTCCAGCAACATATTTTCAACTAAGATAGCAAGCATCAAGCAAGCAACCTTGAGATGCAGCCTGGAGTAATCCATGAGCTGGGTGCCTGTCCTTACTGCTTTCAATACTAGTTGCTAGTGTGTTTATTTGGTGCTTCATAAGTGTCCTGCAAGTGGATTGGAGAGGTGCCATAAAGATCAAGACAGGATTGGCAAATCTCACATGTCAATGTCTGTGGGTGAGTGTTGCATGCAGTTCATGCCCATAGCTAATGCCATGAAATGCTGTTTGGTACTGAGCAACATGGTGGTTCCTTGCAGCCACTGGTGAACAGTAGTCATGAGGTATCCACTCTGACTTCCTTCTTGAGAATTCTCAACATCTAGCTTCTTGGTGCATTTGGTTAGATCAGAAGTTAAATATCAATGAGACAAGTTGCAGCATTAAAAGGCGCTGAGTAAGCAATAATCAGCCTTAACTGGCATATCGTGACTGCCTAACAAGAATCTCACTTCACTGTTCTGCAAATGGATTAAACATGCAGCGAGTTGCTCCTGATGTTGAGATAGAACTCATTGGACTTCTCAAAGATTCTGCCACTAATCCCTGCATTGCCCATATCTTTCAGGCTCCTGTCAGATTCCAGCCTCAGGTTATGTTAGGGATAGCAGGACAGGTGATGTGTGACAGCTACAACACATGGGAACTCTGACATGGCATCGTGATCCAGGCAAGCATGTCAATGCTAAATATTTGAAGTTTCAGCTCAGTGTGTATTAGCTGGAGACTGAATGACAGACATTGACTCCTCAGGGACAGGGAAAGTTTGCTGGATTCTTTATGCCAGGAGCATTCGGATAGGGTTTTCTAATTTGGTCAGTGTTAAAGGACTGGAGAGTGTGACTGTAAGTGAGACATATAAGGGGACCCCAAGGGGAGGACAGCAGGAACTTCAGCCTTCCCAGTTGTCCAGGTTTTAGGTTCTTTCAGTTGTTTAGATGAGAGGGGGAAACCACAGAATAGATGAACGAACACACTAGGGTATAGGAAGTCACTTAATGGAGTGAGTGGAAAGGAATGTAGAGGCAGTAGGGGCCAGTATACAGTGAGGGGGATTGACACTATCCTCTGCAGCAAAGAGCACGAGACCGGCCTGTGTTTCCAGCCTGCTGTTCAGATCAAGAACATCTGCTCGGGACAGTAGAGGAACTTATATTTGGAGGGTAAGATTAAGTTATTGTGGTCCGTGTGAGCATCAACAATATAGGAAGGAAACAGAAAGAGGTGCTGCATAATCAGTAATGAGGAGCTTGGCCCCAAATTAGAAAGTAGAACCTCGAAGCTCATAAACCCTGGATTATTATCTGAGCCCGCATGCACAAATTAACATAGTGTATGGTTCCAACATGGGCTACACAGATTTTAGTTGGAAATATAAACTGGAAAAAAAATGGGAGCGTGGACTGTTTTACTGCTGAGAATGAATGATTTTTTTATGACTCTAAGAGAAGTGGAACCGTATGGTCGCATACTGGTTACTCAAAGAAAAGGTTGGATTGTGAACCCTTAGTGACATGCCAGCACCTGGTGTCTTTGGGATGAAAATGCATAACTGCCTAGCAACAGTGGTTGGATTGGTTGAACTACGGTTTATCACCATGGGAGGACCATTTGGAAAACAGACCTCCAGAAAGCCTTTAAACCAGTCTTTGTAATTGGAGAAGAAATCACTCAAAGACTTTGCAAAAAGAAAGAAAACTATTAATTAAGCAAAAGCCTAAGTCCAATTAACCAGCTGCCAAATCAAGGATCGTCAGTCAACAATATGATATCATTTCCAAAAATGAAAACAAAATTGTGAGAAAATCATCTCGTTTTCCCACTTGGCTTGGATTTTAATCTACAGACTTTCTGTTTTTTGCCTATATTATTATCCATCATGCTTTTAAAAAAGACTGTTTATCTCATCGCTCTGTCTGCCTTCCGTGTGAATGAATGCGAGAGAGCTAGGATTTAAAAGACATGCAGTTTACAACAATTAATAATCTACTCTTGCCACTTTTAAGAGGATTAGTTTGTTATAATAAATAATCCTTTGTTTTTTTGTGCTCTGATGAAACTTGGTGTGTCATATTTGACCCTCGTGATGACCTGTAAATTAGTGAGACTTGAATTGCAGCTCACTAGTTCCACCAGATCATGACAATAGAGCAAATCAGATCGAGTGATGGAAGATGGCTCACAGACTGGTGTGGGAGAAGTAGGTTCTGGTTCACAGGGCACTAACACCAGTACTAGGCAAAGTGGGTGCCGTGGCACTGGACCAATCTCCATCTGAACCATGCTGGGCTCAATGTTCTTGTGAACTGCATAAATAGGGAAGTAGTGGGGATTATAAACTAAATAGTTGGTTATGGGATCAAACTTGAGAACATAAAGTTAAAAAAAAAGGTAGAAACAAGGCAAAGGGAAGGATTTTAAATCAGGAAATAATTAATTCAGACCTTTACAGGAAAGGACAGATGGTACAATTCTGAGATTATATCAATAGATACACCTGAGGAAACAAAAATAATAAAAGGATAAATTTAAAGACTCTTTATCTGAATGTGCATTGCATTTTAAACAAACAGGTGACCTGAGAGCTCAAAGAGTGATGAGTAAGTTTGATCTGGTAGCCTTACAGACATTGCTGAAGGATGACATGGATTGGGACTTGAATCTTAATGGGTACAGGACATTTAGGATGGAGTAGAAGCTTGGAAAAAGCTGGCTGTGGGCTGGGGAGGGGTGAGGGTGTTGCTGGGGGAGGTGGGTGAAGAGATGGTGGCTCTGTTAGGTGGTGATGTTATGAGTGCAATAGAGAAGGATGAACTCAGTTATGGAAAGCTGGATGTGGAAACAGATTAAGAAGAGATGACAAATGAGAAAGACAAGATGTTACTTGGTGCCCATTCTGAATGCTACCAATGTAGGCATGGCTTGACATTGCATGCCCACTCAGAGTGTTGAGGAGGTCAAGCCAAATGTGACTGAAAGCAGCCATCTTCTAATGTCCACCTTTCGTAGCAACAACAATATCATGGAGCCAAGTTTTAGAGAAGCTTAGATTAGATTACTTACAGTGTAGAAACAAGTCCACACCGCCCCGCCGAAGCGCAACCCACCCATACCCCTACATTTACCCCTTACCTAACACTACGGGCAATTTAGCATGGCCAATTCACCTGACCTGCACATCTTTGGACTGTGGGAGGAAACCGGAGCACCCGGAGGAAACCCACGCAGACACGGGGAGAACGTGCAAACTCCACACAGTCAGTCGCCTGAGGCGGGTATTGAACCCGGGTCTCTGGCGCTGTGAGGCAGCAGTGCTAACCACTGTGCCACCGTGCCACAGAGAGAAGTTTTAAATGATGCCTTAATTTATTGTGTATTAAAACACTTGTCATAGTATCAGTACCTACATATATACTTCATTAATAAATGTCGTAATACCATATTTGTAAGTCTGCTTAACTCACAGATATTTGTCATTAACTGGTTGGGTTTTCCAGGTTGAGACACAAGATTTCAAAACTAAACAATTATTGTCCATCAATGTCCTGAAAAAGGGCTTATGCCCGAAACGTCGATTCTCCTGCTCCTTGGATGCTGCCTGACCTGCTGCGCTTTTCCAGCAACACATTTTTCAGCTCTGATCTCCAGCATCTGCAGTCCTCACTTTCTACTAATGTCAATAAATACAATCACATAACCTCCACGTTGCACAGGTCACCATTAAAAAGATTTCCCAGGATGGGAAAGGAAATCAAGATGTACCACTGCAGTTTGGAAAATTCAAGCACTTGTTATCAACTCCAAAACTGTACTCCGCTTACAGACCTAGATTACTTGCAATCCCTTGAGCAAAGATGGACAGGCAATAAAGCAGCCAGTCTGAAATTGATTTCACTGCATGCAGAGACTGGGATTAACATTTTTGGGAGAATATGACAACTGACATGATTTGACAAAATTCTTTAGGGAAGAGGAGAAAACATGGAAGAGGCAAAAACACAAATACACAGAATCCCCAACTTTTGAAGTAGGTCTCTCAATTAGAGAAGATATAGATGCAGGTGAAAGAATCTACAAATGTTTAGTTCTGGACAAAATGTTCAAGTACCAGCAGATTGCGATATTTAATAACATTCAGTTAGAGGCTGGATAGGTGAATGAATTCTAAGTAGAAAAAAAACACCAGTGTTAGATGGTACTCATACTAGGATTCTAAGTGAATTCAAGACCAAACAGTGGCAAAAATACATTGGGATTTGATAAAACTGGGTGGGCACTTGAAAACATCAATTGTAGTGTTTTATCTCGGATGGTTTGTTGCCTCCCGGGTGCCAGGGTCCGAGACGTCTCGGACCGTGTCTTCAGAATTCTTAAGGGGGAGGGTGTGCAGCCAGAAATCATGGTGCACGTTGGCACCAACGACATAGGTAGGAAAAGGGGTGGGGAGGTCATTCAAGAGCTCAGGGAGTTAGGCTGGAAGCTAAAAGCTAGGACAGATAGAGTCGTCATCTCTGGGTTGTTGCCGGTGCCGCGTGACAGTGAGGCAAGGAATAGGGAGAGAGTGCAGTTGAACACGTGGCTGCAAGGATGGTGTAGGAGGGAGGGCTTCAGGTATTTGGACAATTGGACTGCATTCTGGGGAAGGTGGGACCTGTACAAACAGGACGGGTTGCACCTGAACCAGAAGGGCACCAATATCCTGGGAGGTAGGTTTGCTAGCAATCTTCGGGGGGGTTTAAACTAATTTGGCAGGGGAATGGGATCCGGACTTGTAATCCAGCAAGTAGGCTAGCTGTTTGTCAGCATGTCCAAGAATGTAGGGAGGCTGTGAAGAAGGTAGCACTGACAGGGAATACTTGCAGACACAGAGA
>NC_057714.1:77842114-77876568 GCF_004010195.1 Chiloscyllium plagiosum
AAGATTTGTGGAGTTGTGGATAGTGAGGAGGGCTCTTGTCGGCTGTAAAGGGACTTGGATATGATGCAGAGCTGGGCTGAGGAGTGGCAGATGGAGTTTAACCCTGCCAAGTGTGAGGTTGTCCATTTTGGAAGGACAAATAAGAATGCGGATTACAGGGTTAACGGTAGGGTTCTTAGTGAGGTGGAGGAACAGAGGGATCTTGGGGTCTATGTTCATAGGTCTTTGAAAGTTGCCACTCAGGTGAATAGAGCTTGTAAGAAGGCCTATGGTGTATTAGCGTTCATTAGCAGAGGGATTGAATTCAAGAGTCGTGAAGTGATGTTGCAACTGTACAGGA
Organism: Chiloscyllium plagiosum; assembly: GCF_004010195.1. Classification (NCBI taxonomy): domain Eukaryota; kingdom Metazoa; phylum Chordata; class Chondrichthyes; order Orectolobiformes; family Hemiscylliidae; genus Chiloscyllium; species Chiloscyllium plagiosum. The sequence goes on from NC_057714.1 coordinate 77,842,455, forward strand.
CTTTGGTTAGGCCACATTTGCAGTACTGTGTGCAGTTCTGGTCGCCTCACTTTAGGAAAGATGTGGAAGCTTTGGAGAGGGTGCAGAGAAGATTTACCAGGATTGCCTGGAATGAGAATAGGTCGTACGAGGATAGGTTGAGAGTGCTAGGCCTTTTCTCGTTGGAACGGCGAAGGATGAGGGGTGACTTGATAGAGGTTTATAAGATGATCAGAGGAATAGATAGAGTAGACAGTCAGAAACTCTTTCCCCTGGGTGCAACAGAGTGTTACAAGGGCACATAAATTTAAGGTGAAGGGTGGAAGGTATGGGGGGATGTCAGGGGTGGGTTCTTTACCCAGAGAGTGGTGGGGGCATGGAATGCGCTGCCTGTGGAAGTGGTAGAGTCAGAATCTTTGGTGACCTTTAAGCGGCAATTGGATAGGTACATGGATGGGTGCTTAAGCTAGGACAAATGTTCGGCACAACATCGTGGGCTGAAGGGCATGTTCTGTGCTGTTTTGTTCTATGTTCTATGTTCTATTTAAGAGAGATCTGAGGGAAGGACAGGAAGAGACATGAGTTGCCTCCAATAGAATCAATTACGAAAAACATAATAACAAAGTAAATAAAAGCAAACTTTTGTCAATGCTGGTGACTTGAAATGAAACAAACAAAAGACACTCAGCAGGTCTGGCAGGATCCGTGGAGAAAGGAACAGAGTTAATATTCCAATCCAGAATGACTCTTCTGCAGAATCGACAAAGAACTTGGGGGCAATAAGCGATTTGGTAGAATTTATCATGGATTTACAAAGGGAAGTTATATGAAGCAATTTAATTGAATTTTTGTTAAGTTCATAAAAGACATGGGAAGAACGTAAATGTTAAATAGTTAGATTTCAGTCAGACTTCCAATAGTTATCTCAAAGAAAGCTAGTTTGGAAAATGAGCAGGTATGGTTGCAGTATGGTGTTTGATAGTAAACACAAAATGGTAAACACAAGGTTTGAATGAATGCAAAGTTTTCTGGATGAAAGATTAGCTGAGGGGAGTCTTACTGATCTTTGGACTGGTCCTCATCAAATTTCATTATCTATTAGAGAATCTTGCAAGCCAAAAAGGAGAGTCCTTATGATGCAGTGTGGAGTCCCTACCTCTGTTCGGAAGGTCCAGTTTCAAGTCCCATCTGCCTTGGAAGTATGTTCAAACAGGTTGATTAAAATTAAGTTTCATGTAGAACGAGGGCCTTTGGCCCATTCTGCCTGAACAGGCTCTTTAAGAATAGTTAACTGTTACAACTGCTTCTACCATCCTTTTAGACAGCATCCTCAAAATCACAACAACTTGATGAACTTGTTTTAAAAGAATGGCTCCTATTGTCTAGGGAAGTGGTACTGTGCAAACTGTTGGAGCTAATAAATCCGCATGTCCAGAAACACCTCATCCAAGAGTCTTGGAGAAGTGGCTAATTAATTGGTAGTTATAGTGGTGTTAATTTTCCAAACGTTTTTTGGTTCTGGAAAGGTTTCAGTACTCTGCAAAGTAACAAATATAATCTCTTAATTCAAGAGGAGAGGAGGCAGTAACAAGATCAATTGGCCAGTTAGCTTGATACCTGTCAAGGGGAAGGCATTTTAAGTAGACTATCCAGCATGAATGGAAGCTAATTGGCATAAAACAGAGAGAATTCTTTTTTTTTAATTGGCATAACGTGACAAGTGTAGTTCCACATGGGTCTGTGCTGGACTCTGAACTTCTTACAATTTATATCAATGACTTAGGTGGGTATATCAAAGATATGGTAGCTAAATTTGCAGATGCCAACAAGATAGGAAAGATGGCATAAGGATACCCACAAATATAGGTAAGATGAGTGAGTGGGCAAAAATCTGGCACATGGAGTATAATATGGGAAAATGTGAAATTGCTCACTTTGGCAGAAAAATAAAAGCATCTTATTTAAACAGCAATAGGACTAGGAATGACTGCCAAATCCTAAGTGCTGAGGGATGTAGTTACTCGAGTACATGAGTCACAAAACATTAGTTGACAGGTCTCGCAAGAAGTTAAGAAGATAAATGGAATGCTATCCTTTTTGTGAGACGAATTGAACAGAAAATTAAATATGTTTCATTTCACTATAAAGGGCAATATTTGAAACACTATGTGCAGTTTTGTCCCCTTATGTACGGACAGATTTAAATATGCTGGAGGTACATCAAATTTACTAGACTGATACCTGGAATGAAATGGATTGTCTTATGAGGAAAGGTTGGGCAGTCTGGGCTGATTCCACTGGTATTTAGAAGAGTGAGGCTAATTTTTAATCCTGAATGGTCTTGTCAAGTTGGATGTAGAATGAATGTTTCTTCTTTTGGGTCAGTCCAGAACCAGGGCACACTGTTTTAAAATGAAAGGTGGCCCTTTTAGGACAGAGTTGAGGGGACTTTTCTTTCTCTCAGATTGTTGTTTGACTTTTGAACTCTCTGCTGAGAAGGTGCTTGAGGAAGGTTCATTAAATATTTTTCAGAATAAAGAATAGTACAGCACAGGAACAGGCCCTTCGTCCCCATCAAGCCTGCATGTATGCATGATGCCTTTCTAAACAAAAGCCTTTTGTCTCTACACGACCTGCATTCCTCTGTTTCTTACCTATTCATGTATCTGCAAAGATGCCTCTTAAACATTGCTATTGTGTCTGGTTTGATCACCTCCTTTGGGAGCGCATTCGACCTTCCATGTAAAAAAATTGCATCTCACATCTCCTTTAAACTTATCGCCTTTTACCTTAAACCTATGTCCTCTAGCAATTGACATTTTATTTCGACCCTGGGAGAAAGACTTCAGCTGTCCATTCTACTCATGCCTCTTATAATTTTTTTAATTTCCATCTGGATTTTGTAAACTTCTACCAGAAGGCAGATGCGGATAGATTTTTGTTGGGCAAGGAATAAAAGATTTTCAGGGATAAATTGAAATGTGAACTTCAGAACACCAGCAGATCAGCCATGATATTGTTGTGGAAGAAGCCTTGAAAGTCCAAATGCCCTACTTCTGCTTGAATGTCATTTGCATGTGGCTGTGCATGTAACAATGTTGCCCTTATTGTACCAATTACTTGAAATCTGCTTCTTCTGGTTGCTAGCCTTCCTACACAGTTTAAATGCATTGATAAATATGGTTATATATGTAAATTGTCTTTAAAAGAGTTTAGATTTAAGGCGTCCATGCCCTGTGTTTATACAATGTTACAATTCTACCTTCCAATTAGTCTGCTTTCACCCCGCAAACTATACAAAATGAAACCAGTTGGTTTGCTACAGTGTCTGCTTTATAACTTCATACGTGTTTTAGTGTTTTAAAGAACTAACGTACAGAGTTAATCATTCCCTGATGAATGATTGATTATTACACCTTACGATTACCACACCATACTGGACAGCAGCCCAGAAGGTATTGTATAGGCCACCTCAAGTTGTTCCTATTAAGTTATTGCACACGCATGACCATGACCATGCAACATAATTAAAAGATAATGTGCATTTAATTGAACAGGTCAAGCACGAAAGAAATTCAGAAGGAATATGTTGCTGATTTTGTCCAACTTCCTAGATTCCAAACAAGATCATATAAGCTTATGTTGGGAAATATAGTGAATAGGATCTCCTATCAAGTGACCACCCAAACAGAGATTCTGGTTTCACTCTTCCGCCAACCCCATTAGCATCACGATATGCTGCTTCATTCGTACCTGCTTCATTCAACTGGTGACACAAAACAAGGCCCACTTGCCAAATGTGCAACTTCCAAAAGATGCTGAGAACTTGAAAAGATTCATCTGCTTCATTTCATTTTAATTATGTGTGCTGATAGCACCACACACACAGGCTTTTTAAAGTTTGCAACTTTGCTCATTTGTTGTTTGAGCTCTATACCACCATTCATCATGTCGTATGAGTAATCTGTGGTAGTGTACACTAAGAAGTCGATTTGCTGCCACCATCTTCGATCAGGGGTCAGGGTCTACATGACCTGCTTGGTATGTGGCAAGTATGGAGCATCAAAGGTGGGTCCAAATTTGTAGGCTTTAAAATGTACCTGTAGGCCATGAGGGATGAGATGGTTGCGAAAACAGCAGCTGAGGAACATCACATGGCTGTAGCAGCAAGTTTGTTTTGACCAACCAGATCGTACCCTCTGTCTGTCCTCACCTATCCCCACTTCACCACCTTGCCCCCATCACCTCCTTTATTGCAGTTCCCCCTATACCCATCCCCAGTCTTGAAGAAGGGTTACACCCAAAACATCGACTTCTCCACTTCCTGATGCTGCCTGGCTTGCTGTGTTCTTCCAGCCTCTTGTCTGTCTACTTGGGATACTAAGCTGACAGGACATCATCAGAGTGGATGATGCTTGGGCAATCCTTAGTATTAACCCTTTCGGACCCTCACACACTTCTACAATACCATCATCTCCACTACTTCTTGGAGCCAACATAGGGAAGGTGATAGTTGGCCCTCAGAAATGGTGAGGAAGTGAGGACTGCAGATCATGGAGACCAGAGTCAAGAGTGTAGTGCTGGAAATTTTGGGCATAAGCCTGTTCCTGATGAAGGGCTTATGACCGAAACGTCGATTCTCCTGCTCCTCGGATGCTGCCTGACCTGCTGTGCTTTTCCAGCACTACACTCTTGACCCTAAGTTCGGTGACCATAGTTCTGGAATTGTTCACGGGAGAGAGGGCTGTGAGCAGCTGCTGCTTGCTTTCCAACTTGGCACCAAGGACTTATGCTGTGACCTACAAGATGGCAGTACTTGCCATCTTCTGAATGTTTCTGTCCCCTTAATGCTGTGCACACCTCTTCGAGTATTACAGCAACAGCCCCACTGCAGCTCCTCTGGCACTTCCCATAACATGCTGCTCATATGAGGCCACAGGAATCCTTTAGGAACCCATTGTGCATATTTAAAGAGTCCCATTTGAGAAATGTGCAGACAAAACCAAAACTCCTTCCTGAACAGGTTTATCTCAGTTCCAATCCACCTGAGAAAACCCATTATAAAAATATACCTGTAGATGGCGCTGAGATAAAAGCTTTCCAAGGTAATTAAGCAACTAACGATTAAACTAACACTATGTGACAGACTAACGTTTCATAATTGACTTACACATAATGCGAATAAATAAGGGAAAAGCAAAAAAAAATGCCTTCATTCTCCACGCATTTGCAAGCCCGACCACTTGGTGGAGATATGTCATGGACTGTGATATGGAGCTGGAGGCATCATGACGGGAAATGCTGAAGTTAAAATGTGTGATCTGTTTTATGAAATATTTTGCTGCAGCATTCCCATTCCGTCAAATCAGACCAGCTCCTTGACCATTTCTCAAAGTGCCTTGAATTCTGTTCCCACGTAAGAAAGCTGCTCCAATCTCCAGCCTTTAGAGATGTATAGTGCAGGAAAGGCTCTTCAGCTCATCGAATATGCGCCTTCACAATAAACCAACTAACTATTCTAATCCCATTGAGAGCTGAAAATGTGTTGCTGGAAAAGTGCAGCAGGTCAGGCAGCATCCAAGGAACAGAAGAATCCTATTCTAATCCCATTCCCCAGCACTGGGCTCAGAACCTTGGATACATTGTAAATGTACATCTAAATACTTTGTAAATGTTGTTACAGAATAGAATAGTAAGGTATTGTCACGTATTGTTTTTTGACAAAGTTTAAGTCACCACACTCCTGTGCCACTTTAATAACAAATTATAAATATTAAAGAAGAAGAAAAATTAAGACAAAGTCCATCTTAGTTCAATTCACTGTTCCAGTGCTCCTGAGGTCAAGGAAACATGACACCGAAAACCGCTGTAAGGAATCCCGGGCCATAGGAATCGTGGACCCGGAACCCACCCCGGTGCTGAAGAAGTTGCCGAAGTAGCTCACCACGTTGGAGGACCCACCAGGAGCCGGCCATAATAACCACGAGCAACAGCCAGATCCACAACACATGCTCTGTCACTGCAGCCTCTCAGAGCCTCAGGTTAACTTGCTGCTGACATTTGTATATCCAAATCACTGGAGTTTAAATGTGCATTACAAAATACTGCAATTGTATATTTTATGTCCTTACAAGGCATATAGTAATAATGAGTGTCTGAAGGTAGTGTATGCAGTGTGTGTAGATTCCCAACACCCTCTGAGTTAAAAAAAGTTTCCCTCACATCCCCACTAAAGTTGCTGCCCATTACCTTAAATCCATGGCGCCTGGTGAGCGATCCTTCCACCAAAAGGAAAAGTTCCTTCCTTAGTTTTATGTACCTCAATCATGTCTCCTCTCAATTTCCTCTTCTCCAGGCCAAGGCTGAAGTGAGATGAGCTCACTCAAGTGCAAGAGGAAGAGATAAACCTCTCCAACCAAGGACACACAAGGGAGTCAGCAGCAGAACTAAGGACTCTGAGCCAGTGCATGCAGGACTACACAAAGCAGGAAAGCAGACGTGGCCAGTATTCTTGTGCACAATACTACTCAGGCCAATGTACATTCCAGCTCCACTCAATTCTCTTGCGCTCTCTGTCTGTCTCTCTCTCTCTCCTCGTACCCTGATCAGAGCAACAACCTTTAGATCTCACACCTACTGATCTCTCTTTTTCACCCTTGCCCCATCAACTGTTCTCCTTCCCTCCCCTCTACACGTACACTCTCACCTCAAGCTTCCTGTCCCCCCAAGGAGAGAGCAGACAATCTTGACGATAGGTGGAATCCCAGAGTGTGCTGGAGAGGACAGAGAAGTGTAGACAACCAGCAGTGGCCATCTTCTTAGCCAATGAAAATGGAAGGCCACCTGCTCCATTGGAAAGGTTGCCAAGTTCCAGAAGGCTGTGGGAATCAGCAACCTAAACCTCCAGAGACACTGGCACTCAGATGTGGAAGGAGAGCTAAGTGTTTCAGAGCTCTTGCTTCCTATAACCAGTGAAAGGGCCTTTCCTTCTGTCCTGTGGAGGAGAAGGCAGCTAGTGCTCTGATACCAGAGGCAAACCTGCTGCTGCTGGAGTTGCTCCTGCTTCTACTTGCAGCAGGGAGAAGGTAATATCACAGAGCTGTGATAGGGTGAAGGTACTGGTAATAACACAGAGCTGTGATAGGGTGAAGGTACTGGTAATATCACAGAGCTGTGATAGGGTGAAGGTACTGGTAATAACACAGAGCAGTGATAGGGTGAAGGTACTGGTAATAACACAGAGCAGTGATAGGGTGAAGGTACTGGTAATATCACAGAGCTGTGATAGGGTGAAGGTACTGTTAATAACACAGAGCTGTGACAGGCCAAAGATTCTGGTAATATCACAGAGCTGTGATAGGGCGAAGGTACTGGTAATATCACAGAGAGGTGATAGGGACAAGGTACTGGTAATATCACAGAGCTGTGATAGGGCGAAGGTACTGGTTATATCACAGAGAGGTGATAGGGACAAGGTACTGGTAATATCACAGAGAGGTGAAAGGGAGACGGTACTGGTAATATCACAGAGCTGTGACAGGCCGAAGGTACTGGTAATATCACAGAGAGGTGATAGGAACAAGGTACTGGTAATATCAGAGAGGGGATAGGGACAAGGTACTGGTAATATCACAGAGAGGTGATAGGGACAAGGTGCTGGCAATATCACAGAGAGGTGATAGGGTGAAGGTACTGGTAATATCACAAAGCTGTGACAGGCCGAAGGTACTGGTAATATCACAGAGAGGTGATAGGGACAAGGTACTGGTAATATCACAGAGCTGTGATAGGGCGAAGGTACTGGTAATATCACAGAGAGGTGATAGGGAGAAGGTACTGGTAATATCACAGAGCTGTGATAGGGCGAAGGTACTGGTAATATCACAGAGAGGTGATAGGGAGAAGGTACTGGTAATATCAGAGAGGGGATAGGGACAAGGTACTGGTAATATCACAGAGAGGTGATAGGAACAAGGTACTGGTAATATCAGAGAGGGGATAGGGACAAGGTACTGGTAATATCACAGAGAGGTGATAGGGACAAGGTACTGGTAATATCACAGAGAGGTGATAGGAACAAGGTACTGGTAATATCAGAGAGGGGATAGGGACAAGGTACTGGTAATATCACAGAGAGGTGATAGGAACAAGGTACTGGTAATATCAGAGAGGGGATAGGGACAAGGTACTGGTAATAGATATAGGACTGATGTTAGGGGTAGGTTCTTCACTCAGCGAGTCGTTAGTTCATGGAATGCCCTGCCAGTAACAGTGGTGGACTCTCCCTCTTTATGGGCATTTAAGAGGGCATTGGATAGGTATATGGAGGATAGTGGGTTAGTGTAGTTTAGGTGGGCTTGGATCGGCGCAACATCGAGGGCCCAAGGGCCTGTACTGCGCTGTATTCTTCTATGTTCTATGTTCTATGTACTGGTAATAACACAGAGCTGTGATAGGGTGAAGGTTCTGGTAATATCACAGAGCTGTGACAGGCCAAAGATTCTGGTAATATCACAGAGAGGTGATAGGGTGAACATACTGCTAATATCACAGAGCTGTGATAGGGCGAAGGTACTGGTAATATCACAGAGAGGTGAAAGGGAGAAGGTACTGGTAATATCACAGAGCTGTGACAGGCCGAAGGTACTGGTAATATCACAGAGAGGTGATAGGGCAAGGTACTGGTAATATCACAGAGAGATGAAAGGGAGAAGGTACTGGTAATATCACAGAGCTGTGACAGGGCGAAGGTACTGGTAATATCACAGAGAGGTGATAGGGTGAAGGTACTGTAATATCAGAGAGGGGATAGGGACAAGGTACTGGTAATATCACAGAGAGGTGATAGGGACAAGGTGCTGGCAATATCACAGAGAGGTGATAGGGCAAAGGTACTGGTAATATCACAGAGCTGTGACAGGCCGAAGGTACTGGTAATATCACAGAGAGGTGATAGGGAGAAGGTACTGGTAATATCACAAAGCTGTGATAGGGCGAAGGTACTGGTAATATCACAGAGAGGTGATAGGGACAAGGTACTGGTAATATCACAGAGCTGTGATAGGGCAAAGGTACTGGTAATATCACAGAGAGGTGATAGGGCGAAGTTGCTGGTAATATCACAGAGAGGTGATAGGGCAAAGGTACTGGTAATATCACAGAGAGGTGATAGGGACAAGGTACTGGTAATATCACAGAGAGGTGATAGGGACAAGGTACTGGTAATATCACAGAGAGGTGATAGGGACAAGGTACTGGTAATATCACAGAGAGGTGATAGGGACAAGGTACTGGTAATATCACAGAGAGGTGATAGGGACAAGGTACTGGTAATATCACAGAGAGGTGATAGGGACAAGGTACTGGTAATATCACAGAGAGGTGATAGGGACAAGGTACTGGTAATATCACAGAGAGGTGATAGGGACAAGGTACTGGTAATATCACAGAGAGGTGATAGGGACAAGGTACTGGTAATATCACAGAGAGGTGATAGGGACAAGGTACTGGTAATATCACAGAGAGGTGATAGGGACAAGGTACTGGTAATATCACAGAGAGGTGATAGGGACAAGGTACTGGTAATATCACAGAGAGGTGATAGGGACAAGGTACTGGTAATATCACAGAGAGGTGATAGGGACAAGGTACTGGTAATATCACAGAGAGGTGATAGGGACAAGGTACTGGTAATATCACAGAGAGGTGATAGGGACAAGGTACTGGTAATATCACAGAGAGGTGATAGGGACAAGGTACTGGTAATATCACAGAGAGGTGATAGGGACAAGGTACTGGTAATATCACAGAGAGGTGATAGGGACAAGGTACTGGTAATATCACAGAGAGGTGATAGGGACAAGGTACTGGTAATATCACAGAGAGGTGATAGGGACAAGGTACTGGTAATATCACAGAGAGGTGATAGGGACAAGGTACTGGTAATATCACAGAGAGGTGATAGGGACAAGGTACTGGTAATATCACAGAGAGGTGATAGGGACAAGGTACTGGTAATATCACAGAGAGGTGATAGGGACAAGGTACTGGTAATATCACAGAGAGGTGATAGGGACAAGGTACTGGTAATATCACAGAGAGGTGATAGGGACAAGGTACTGGTAATATCACAGAGAGGTGATAGGGACAAGGTACTGGTAATATCACAGAGAGGTGATAGGGACAAGGTACTGGTAATATCACAGAGAGGTGATAGGGACAAGGTACTGGTAATATCACAGAGAGGTGATAGGGACAAGGTACTGGTATGAGGACATGCCACAACCCAAAGGACTAATCACGTTACCATACATCAATAACATTTCTGAACTGACAGCCAGACTTGTATGGGGCAGCCAATTCTGTATCCAGGCAGCCAGATTTCCCTGTATCCCATGCCTCCTTACTTTCTGAATGAGCCTACCATGGGAAACCTTATCAAATGTCTTGCTAAAATCCATGTACACCACATCCACTGCTCTACCTTCAACGTGTTTTGTCACGTCTTTAAATATTTTAGTAAGGCTTGTGAGGCATGACCTGCCCCTCACAAAGCCATGCTGATTAGCTCTAATCAAACTATGGTTTTCCAAGTAATCATAAGTCCTGTCTCTCAGAATTCTCTCCAATACCTTGCCCATCACAGTAAGACTGACTAGTCTGTAATTCCCATGATTATCCATATTCCCTTTCTTAAACAAGGGAATAACATTTACCACCTTCCAATCATCTGGCACTACTCCAGTGGACAATGAAGACACAAAGATCATCGCCAAAGACGTAGCAATCTCTTCCCTTGCTTCCTGTAGTAACCTAGAGTATATCCCGTCTGGCCCACCTAGAGAATATCCTGTCTGGCCAAGGGGATTTATCTAACCTTATGATTTTCAAATTTTTCAGCACATCCTCCTTCCTGACATCAATCTGTTCGAGCATATCAGCCTGTTTCACACTGTTCTCAGAAACATCAAGGTCCTTCTCAGTACTGAATGCTGAAGGAAAGTAATCATTAAGAACCTCCTCTACCTCCTCTGACTCCAGGTGCAAGTTCCCTCCAATAATCCTGATCAGCCCTACCCTCACTCTGGCCATCCTCTTGCTCCTCATATAAGCGTAGAATGCCTTAGGGTTTTCTTTAATCCCACCCACTAAAGCTTTTTCATGCCCCTTTCTAGTTCTCCTAAGTCCATTCTTCAGTGCCTTCCTGGCTACCTTGTAACCCTCTGAAGCCCTTCTTTCCTTCTCCACATCACTTGTCAGCCAAGGTTGTTTTGCCTCAGTGGGACAAACCTGTCCAGCACTATTAGTAGGTGCTTCCTAAACAAACTCGACATTTCTGTCATGCATTTCCCTGAGAACATCTTTTCCCAGTTTAAGTGCTTTAGTTCCTGCCTAATAGCATTGTATTTCCCCCTCTCCCAATTAAATACTTTCCCATACCATCTGCTCCTATCCCTCTCCATGAGTTTAGTAAAGGTCAGGGAGTTGTGATCACTATCACCGAAGTGCTCTCCTACCGAGAGATTTGACACCTGACCTGGTTTGTTGCCAGGCAATAAATCCAATGTGGTCTCCCTTCTAGTCAGCCTATCTACATATTGAGAGTCGAAGAGTGTGGTGCTGGAAAAGCACAGCTGGTCAGGCATCATCCGAGGAGCAGGAGAATTGTCTTTTTGAGCATAAGCCCTTCATCAGCAATGAGGCTTGTGGCCCAAGGGGACTGAGAGATAAATAGGAGGGGAGTGGAGCTGTGGGGAGAAGGTAACTGGGAACGCAATAGATAGATGAAGGTGGGGGTGAAAGTGGTAGGTTGGAGAGGAGGGTGGAGTGGATAGGTGGAAAAGAAGATGGAGAGGTAGAACAGTTCAAGAGGGCAGTGCTGAGTCGGAAGGTTTCAATCTGGGATAAGGTTGGGGAAGGGGAAATGAGGAAATTGGTGAAATCCATATTAATCCTGTGTGGTTGAAGAGTCCCAAAGCTGAACATGAGGCATTCTTCCTCCAGGCGTCAGGTGGCTAGAGTTTGGCAGTGGAGGAGGCCAAGGATTTGCATGTCCTTAACAGAGTGGGAGGGGGAGTTGAAGTGTTCGGCCACCGGGCGATTGGTGCGTGTGTCCCAGAGATGTTCTCTGAAACATTCTGCAAATTGGCATCCTGTATCCCCAATGTAGAGGAGACCACATTGAGAGCAATGGACACAGTAGATGAGGTGTTTGGAAGTAAAGGTAAATCTCTGTCGGATGTGGAAGAATCCTTTGGGGCCTTGGAAGGAGGTAAGGGGGGACGTGGAGACACAGGTTTTGCACTTCTTGTGGTGGCAGGGGAAGGTGCCGGGAGTAGAGGGTGGGTTGATGGGGCATGGACCTGACAAGGGAGTCGCAGAGGGAATGGTCCCTCCAGAACATAGGTAGGGGTATGGTGGGAAATATATCCCTGGTGTGGGATCTGTTTGTAGGTGGTGGAAATGGCAGAGGATGATGTGATATATACAGAAGTTGGTGGAGTGGAAGGTGAGGACGAGAGAGTTGCAATTGGAGGGGTGGGGTTCAAAGGTAGATTGTCCTTGTTGCAGTGGAGGGGTGATGTTCAAAGGTGGAGGTGCGGCAAGTGGAGGAGTTGCACTGGAGGGCATCGTTGACCACATGGGAGAGGAAATTGCAGTCTTTGAAGAAGGAGGCCATCTGGGATGCCCTCTGGTGGAATTGGTCCTCCTGGGAGCAGAGGCAGAGGAATTGGAAATAAGAGATAGTGTTTTTACAGAAGGCAGGGTGGGAGTCCAGGTAGTTGTGGGAATCGGTGAGTTTGAAGTAGATGTCCGTGTTGAGTTGGTCGCCAAAAGTGGAGATGGAGAGGTCCAGGAAGGGGAGGAGGAGTCCAGGATGGCCCAGGGTGAACTTCAGGTCAAGCTGGAAGGTGTTCGTGAAGTTGATGAACTGTTCAACCTCCTCATAGGAGCATGAGGTGGTGCTGATACAGTCATTGGTGTAGTAGAGGAAAAGGTAGGGAATGGTGCCAGTGTAACTGTGAAAGATGGACCATTCCATGTATCCGACAAAGAGGCAAGCATAGCTGGGGCCCATGCCGGTGCCCATGGCTACACTTTTGGTCTGGAGGAAGTGGGAATATACAAAAAATAAATTATTGAGGGTGATGGCCAGTTCAGCCAATTGAATGAGAGTGTCAGGGGAAGGGTACTAATAGGATAGGCATGAGAGGAAGAAACAGAGGGCATTGAGACCTCTGTCATGGCGGATGGATGTGTACAGGGACTGGATGTCCAGGTGAAGAAGCACTGGGAGGCCAGGGAAATGAAAGTCATGGAGGAGATGGAGGGCATGGGTGGTGGCCCAAACATAGTGGGAGTTCGTAGACCAAGGGGGACAGGATAGTGCTGATGTATGCAGAGATACGTTCGGTGGGGCAGGAGCAGGCCGAGACGATGGGTCAACTGGGCCAGTCGGTTTGTGAATTTTGGGTAGGAGGTAGAACTGGGCGGTACTGGGTTCCCGGACTATGAGGTTGGAGGCTGTGGGTGGGAGATCCCCTGAGGTGATGAGGTTGAGGATGGTCTGGGAGATGATGGTTTGCTGATGGGAGGTGAGGTTATGGTCGAGGGGACAGTAGGAAGAGGTGTCCACAAATTGGTGCCTGATGTTGAGGTTGGTGTGCCAAACTACCACTTTCTCCTATCTATATATTGAGTCAGAATTCATAAAAGGCAGAACTGTTATCAGAATCAGTGATAAGAATGATTATAGTTGAAAGAATATTGACTTTGGACAAAGCTATTCAGATTGTACTGGAAGATAAAGCCAAGAAGAATCACAAACACATCCTGAGAAAAGAGAGCAGCCTTATCAAAGGAGAATGACAGAACATATATGTGGGGAGACAATGGCCTTGTGGTATTATCGCTAGACTATTATTCCAGAAACTCAGAAACACAGAGAGGGTGGAAATTGAATTAATAAAGATTTGGAACAAAGGGTCTAATGATGACCATATCAATCATGGAAAAACCCATCTGGTTCTCTAATGTCTTTTTGGGAAGGAAACTGCCATCCTCACCTGGTCTGGTCCAAATATGACTCCAGACCCACAGCAATGTGGTTGACTCTTAAATACCTTCTGGGTGATTAGGAATGGGTGTGTAAATGTGAGTGATGCCCTCATCCTGTGAATAAATAAAAGAAAACATGCACTCAATAAGTTATAAACACACTGAAGACACATGTCAAGAGTGTGGTGCTGGAAAAGCACTCTCCATTCTAATCTCCAGCATCTGCAGTCCTCACTCTGTCCTAAAGCTACATGTGACAAGCCAGCAAAAAGAGTTGGCCAGACAACAGATAATAAGGGTCAATGTCATCACTGTGGAACCAAAATGCCCGACAAGCATAAGCGGTGCCCAGCTACGTTGAAGGAAAGTTTCTATATCTATAATCCTATATGTCATTTCCACTTGCAGAAGTATGACAAAGTTTGAAAGCAGCAAAAAGTCAAATGGCTACTCAAACACAGATATAAATGTGGTAGAACCACCAAGATTACGGAAAGGACCCAATGCATTGCTAGGGGAAATTGGTGATCTAACTAACTCATTAAGTTTAATCATAAGGTGGGGTGAAGGTCATTATCTTATAAGGTTGACCACCATACATGAAAAAACAGAAGTTATATCCCAGAGAGGTAGTGCACACCCTGTGCAAGGTAACCTGTATGTTTAAGTCTTTTTACTACCTCTAACCTGTACATCGTTGCTTACTATGATCTGCCTGTACTGCTCATAAACAAAGTTTTTCACTGTAGTTCAGTACACGTGACAATAAATCAATAAATCAATTGAAACTGCCTGGTAGAGGTGACTTAACTCTCAGGCTGAAAGTATGCTACAAGTAACTCTGCACACAAAGGGTGTAAGACAGTTGTGAATTTATGGAAGATTTACAATCAGCACTTCTCACTGTTGAGCCTCTATCAACCTCCTAGAAATCCAAGACCGGCACCTCCACATCAGAGCTGAAGGTGTTCAACTCGTTCCAAGAGACAATGTACAGGTTGAGAGAAATCAAGTTACGCTAAGTCTATTTGAAAAATCTTTAGTCAGAGGATAACTAGACCAGAAACAAACCATTGTTGTCCGACCAGTCGGGGGCTAGCTGTACACGATTTCATTGGGACTTCCAAGACTCACTGAGGAAACCCAAAAGAAGCAAGATTACTAATGTTGCATGAAGAGAATGGTCGCATACTGTCATCGGAGGTAAATCTACTACTATACAAGAGTAGTGTAAGTGCTTAATTCATTCCTCTCCTCTCTGAAGGACCTTCAGTTGATAGAAATCAGCGAAGTGTGTGAGCAGAACCAAACACTGAAAACAAAAATGAGTTGTACTACCCAGTGAAGCACATTGGGATTTTTTTTAACAAATGTCTTCCAGGCAGCAAACTATTGACAGATTTGAATTTAATGTCAAATGAAGAGACAATACATATTCATCAGAATGATTGGAATTTTCCATCATTCAAAGCTGAATTAGCCATACCAGTGTCGGAGATAATGCTAACTGAGCAGCAATTCTCCAATATCTTGACTAACAAAGAGACAATGTCTGGTACATCAGTACAACAATCACAGAGGGCAAATGAAGATGTCCAACCTAATCAATATGTCGAGGTGAAGAGTTACATACTTCAATGCAGATCTACCAGCAAACTGAGAATAAAGATCTTCTTATACAAAATAGATGTGAGGTGTATATGAATGGCATGTAATGCAGACCAGTGCTACCAGATTCAGGATGAAATCAAAAAGAATAAGTTACTTGGCTCAGAAATCCAGGTTATTGCAAAGAAGAATGTATTTGTTCCCATCAAGGAGTCTCCTTCCATGATGGAAACTCATGAGATTAAAGGTCTCCTAAATGTTGTTATAAGGTGAGAGTGGGGTGCTGAAAAAGCACAGTAGGTCAGGCAGCATCCGAGGAGCAGGAAAATTGACATTTCGGGCATAAGCCTTTCATCAGCCTCATTCCTGATGAAGGGCTCATGCCCGAAACGTCAATTCTCCTGCTCCTCGGATGTTGCCTGACCTGTTGTGCTTTTCCAGCACCACACTCTCGACTCTGATCTCCAGCATCAGCAGTCCTCATTTTCTTCTTGTTGTTATGAGGCAACTACCTAATTTAGCAAGAAAATGTTCCTCTGTAAAAGACATTCAGGAATGTAAGATCCTCCAGGTAAGATAATAGACCAGCCACCTGGTTTGTCAGGGACAGCCTCCTGGGTGAATGATATCCAAAAGATAAAAGGTCCTCCAATGGAAAGATAATGTACAGACCAGGAAAGGGTAAGGTCTTCATGTTAAAGACCAAGTCTATAGAGAAAGTGTTCTGGAGAATTGTGAAATCTCCAAACTGCCTGAATTTGTGAAGACAGAGAGTTCAGTGACTTGGGGTCATGTAAATGTAATTATGTATATGATTGTATAAATATTAACTAATATTGTTTGCACAAGCAAAAACTTGAGTATTACCGAAAAAGACACATGGTGTCAAAGCTTTTCTCCTCTTACTGATCAGGACAATTCGCAAGAAATGCCAATCTAAGGGGTCCTCAATATCTTATACAGTATGAGAAAAGAGCACGGATACATTGACAAGTGGACTATGATTGATAAGATGTTGCCATAGAGGATGATGACTGACAGGCAACTGTGAAATATTGTTTAAATCAGGTTGTTTGACTCTGATTGGTCAAGGCATTGCCCTGAGAAATGAACCAGAGTATAGCCACTAACTGTTTTGTTACATTGGAGTAGATGCAGGCTATGTACATGTTCTTTTTGTCTGTAAACAGGCCTATGTACTAATGTAACTTCCAGTGCATGTACTAGCACAAAATATGACGGTCTTAAATATTGGTCATCAGCATAAATTTTAGCACCCTTTATTACCTTTGTAAACCAAAAAGCCTCTTAGACCCAGTCATAAAAAGAGAAATCTTCCCACAAATTCCACAGTGAGCATTCACAATTCAACAAAACAAGAGGAAAGTAAGCCTAGTCGGTAAGTGTAAAGTGCAACATTAAAATCGCACACTAGATTAAATTTGAAGTCAAAAAGTCCCTACAACTTATTTTATGTGAGGACATCAACTTGCAGCAAAAAAATGGATTTCTCTCCCTTGAACATCAAACAATTTGAAAAATGCTCAACATCAATTCAAAGATTTTAACATTTCAAAGTTTAATCAATCTGTGTTACATTTTCTAATTTCCTTCATTTCCAACATCATGATACCACCACATGGATTCATCCCTCTGAATGTTTAGTGATCCAAGCCATTGTGATAAGTGATAGTAATGGGAAACACTGGGAAATGTTTTTATCTTTCACAGTTTTTGACCTAGCTTTGTTTCTGATTTTTAGGCAGCTCCTATCCTTATCAATATTAACATTTTTGGGTCTTGCTTATACAAACTGATATTTGTGGGGAGGAATTCTTGAAATAAATTGTCAACGTTGCTTAGAGTCACTAAATAATAACCTAGTAGAGAAATACTGGAGGATAAGGAATGGTCACCCAGAACAGAATTTATCTGGTTCTCATCCATTATTGAAGTTTGATATATTTGTATTCGTTCTCTCAACATACAATCAAAGTCCACATTTAATAAACTTGATATTGCCAATGCAATCAGCATTCAATAAATCTGGACTGCATCCCTCTCAGTTTATTTCAATTTCTGTTCTCCTCAGTGAACACCTTCATAAATTTGCCATTAAAATTACTTTCCATACACAAGAAATGCATTGAGCCCATAACTAACTTAAAATGCTCTTTCCAGTCATAAACCTTCAGCTACTTCCTATTTTTGTGTGAAGTGCTTCCAGCATGACCCATTCCAGCATTGCTTATGAACTTTTTCTGTAGCGAATGTTTACACAATGGGTGCTCCTAAGTAGCAATTATTAGGCACTTAACCGGTATTTAAAGGCTGAAAGTTCATTACAACAGCTGAGCAATGAGCAATACCTGTCGGCAATAGCAGCTGTTGAACAGCAACTCAAAACATATTTCACAGTCAAAACCCTGCAGGCTCTCATACCCTTGGTAATGCAGCACAGAACATGCATTTTTAAGGTGACCGGCCAGAAGATAATGTCACGTTGCGAATAGCAAACATGGAAAGAGTTAGTGACAGTGTCAACGCAGTGTGCTGGACCTGCTGAAGCTGCAAACACCTCGTTTATTTGAAAAAGTGCACCAAGATATATCCTCACCAGTTGATATAAAGAGGCATGCTGTGAAAAATGCACCAGCTGCCCAGACAGGAGGATATTAAGGAAGCTTTAATCAGAGCAGAAAGCCCAGCTGCAGGTACTTAGGTGAATAAAATCAGACCAGTTTCCTCTTGTTAATTGCCAGTAAGCCACATTCCAAGTATAGTGTTGGTGGCATCATTTGTTACAGTTGTATATCAGCAAGTCATAGGCATATTGGCTACAATTTTCCATCCATTAAATGAGTGGAAAGAAAACCATTTGTGCTGTACACAGAAATTTCTGATATGCACTGGTAGCAGATGAAGCTGGTATCTATTTAAAAGAATTAGACCTCATTCTCCTGAAGACAGGTAGGAGGCAAATTTATCCCTACCTGCTTGGCAGAAACCCAGTGGGTGGATATTACGTTTGCTCAAGTTGTTCATTCACCGGCGTGCTACCCTGAGCCATTCCTTTGTTGGGTCAGGACGATAAAGAATGTTCCTCTGGGCCCCTTAATCCAATTCCCCTGAGGGCTGCAGAAATATTCCCCCTTCCCTCTCTTGTGGAGCCTTTCATGTATCTCCTCCTTAATTGAGTTTTCAGATGTCAGCGGGTACTTTTTCTGGATGAGAGTGAACTCTTGTTCTTGAGTTCGGGAAGTGAAAGTAGCCCAGGCCTGATTTTTGTACCACTGAGTGAGTTTTCCAGTTCAGCTTGCAAATGGAATGTCAGCCCAAAACTCAGCCAAAGCTGTAGCAGTTTTGATATTCAGTCTGAATACCAGCCTGGCCATACAAAGTCATGAAGCCAACTTAATCAAAAAAAGTCTTCCTTTGACATATATATTTCTGATTACAAAATGAGATTTGGGAGCAAAATATTTTCCCTCAACTGCCATCAGAGCTCTTCAGGCCCCTTGTGCTATAAACAAGCCAACTTATACTTCTTTCAAGAACCAGTGGTTTTAATTTTAGACTGTATCCCACTACTCACTTTGTTCCCCACCACTACTGCTCTGCTCACGGCCTCCTGCTTTGCTGGCTTTCATCTTGGAATGAGATATTGAGTATCACATGAACAAAAATACAGGAGATCAGTCAGTATCCATTAAATGCAATCTTCTTTTTCTTGGCAAATCTATTTCACATGGAATTTCTTATTTTTCAAAGTTAAGTTTGGAGCTGTAAGAATAAATCTTCCAAATTTTAGAAGATGAAGTCCTGTATTCATTACTTTTAACATGACAGTAAATGTGGTCTTCATGTGAACTTGTAATAATAACTTTGCTATGAACAATAAACAAGGCAATATGACAGTACCCCTGACAGAAATATGCATACCTAAATAATGAAAACTAGATGGTTACAAATATTCACTACAGTCCCCTTTTTAACAGTGCTGGGTTTGGAAATGCTAAATTATTTTGCAATTTTTGTACTGTTCGGGATTCATTCTATATGTTAATCATTAAAGAAATGGACAACCAGTACAACCATAAAGCATTTCAACATTTATTTCCATAAACATAACTCCCTTTGCTTTGATTAATCTGATTTTTCAGTACAATGCTTTATTTTAATAAAATATTCAAATAAATAATTGAAGTTGGATATGTGGGTGTTAACACAATGTCAGCTCTGAACTTATATGCTTCTTGCCCACATTGACTAATAGAGATGAAAATCAAGGTCAGCTTTTTAAGAACATTTTTTTTCTAACTGAAAAATTGTCCTTGAGTGCCAGACATGAATCAGTGTTTTGTATTAACCAAGGTGAAATAATATTATTTCCAGCAACAGGCTAACATAGTATGTCTGTGTAGAAGCTATGATAAACATGTTTGACCAAATATATGAGCACGGAACTATTTATTATGAGCATAATTATCACAATTGGCATCATGTAATGAAGTATTTGTTGAATATAATGCAGTCTCCATTTTGTCCTGAGTGCTATTAGGGGAGTTGTAGGATTTTGTCCTAGTGACAGTGAAGGAACAATGATGTATTTCCAAGACATGATGGTGCGTAACTTGGAGGGGAACTCTGAAGTGGTGGTGCTTCCATATATCTGCTGTCCTTGTCTTATTAGCTGATAAAGCTCATGAGTGAGGAAGGTGCTTTTGAAGAAGTCTTGGTGCGTAAATGAGATGCATATTGTAGATAGTGCACACCAAACACCGTTAGTGAATGAAGTGAAAGTTGCATACAAATAGACATATGGTAAATAAGTTTAGAGAGGGAAATACATGGTTCAAAGATTGGTGTTTGAGGCCATGGCAGCAGAATTGGGGAAAGACAGAGCTGTTCCACTAAGATGGACTTCATATGAGCCATTTTGGGATGAGTATCCTGATGAATTAAAGAACTAAAGTTGTAAGTAGGGCTTTAAACTAATCAGTGAGGGTAAGGGTTCAATTGAAGGGATGTTTAAAGAATCAAAGAGAAGTGAGAGCAGAAGTACAGGGTAGTGAAGAGGCAAAGGATAATTAAAGTGTCACAAGAAGGGACTGAAAATATAAACAGGAGAGTGCAGTATAAATTAGAGTCAGAATAATAAGTAATAAACTTAGAACATAGATTCCCTACTGTGCAGAAAAAGGGCATTGAGCCCATCAAGTCTGCATTGACCCTCTGAAGAACATCCCATCCAGACCCATTCCCCTCATCCCCCATTCCCATAACCCTGGGAAGGGCTTTTAGTATGGCTATCCCACATAACCTGCATGTGCCTGGACATTTGGGTAATTTGGCACAGCCAAGCCACTTAACCTGCACATTTTTGGAAAGGTCAAAGCTTCAGGCTCTTTATCTGAATTCTAGGAGCATTTTTAACAAGACAGTTGAGTTGACATTACAAATAGAAATAAATGAATATGACTTGATAGCTATTACAGAGATGTGAGTGCAGGGAGACCAGGACTGAGAACTCAATATTCAAGGATATTTGTCATTCCAGAAAAATAGGCAAAAAGGAAAATAAACTGTGGTAATGTTGATAATAAAGGAAAGTAAGATTTTGGTGCTGAGTAGTGACTTGGTGCAATAGACCATTATGTGGAATCATTTTCAGTGGAAGAAAGGATTGCAAGGGAAAAATGCACAGGTGGGGGGTAGTCTATAGACCCCTGATGAGTTACCTCATTGTAGGACAAAACAAACATTAGGAAATAATGAAGGCATGTTAGAAGGGCACAACAGTGGTCATGAGTGATTTTAATTTGCATTTTGACTGGGCAAGGGCAACATGGAAGACAAGTTTGTAGAGTCCATCAGGGATTATTTCTTAGAGCAGTATGTTAATAGCCTACCCATTTTCAGGCTCTAGTAATGTGTAATGACATGGGAATTATATGAGAGCTCATAATTAATTATTGTCTAGGGACTAACAATCATAACATGGCAGAATTTCAAATTAAGTTTGAGAGCGAACAACTCAGATTTCAAACCAATGCCCTCAACTTAAATAAGGATAATTACAGAGTTATGAAGAAAGAATTGTCTAAAGAATTGCTTAAGTCAGTAGATGAGCAGAGGCAAACATTTAAGCTGATATTTCATAACCTTCAAAAAGAATAATCTGGTGTTAAGAAGGAGGTGTAGTGGACAGAGAAGAAGGTTACCTCAGATTACAATAGGATCAGCTGAGGAGTGGCAGATGGAGTTTAATTTAGATAAATGCAAGTTGCTGCATTTTGGGAAAGCAAATCTTAGCAGCAGTTGTACACTTAATGATAAGGTCCTGGGGAGTGTTGCTGAACAAATAGACCTTGGAGTGCAGGTGCATTGCTCCTTGAAAGTTGAGTCGCAGGTAGATAGGATAGTGAAGAAGGCTAGGCTGATTCCTGTGATCAAAAGATTGTCTTATCAAAAACAGCTAAACAAATTAAGCCTTTATTCTTTAGAGTTTAGACCAGAAGACATTGGAGGAGAATTAGGACCATTAAGTCTGTTCCATCATTCTCAATCCCATTCTCCTGCCTTCTCCCCAAAACCCTTGATCCCCTTACCAATCAAGAACTTCTCCGTCTATCTCTGACCTTATACTTTACATTAACTCCAGCTGCCAAGATTTTGCCCACTTACTCAACCCATCTATCTATATCTATCTCTGGCTCAAGTACATTCAATGACTTGGCCTCCACAGCCTTCGGCAACAATCAACACAGATTCTGGCTAAAGAAATTCCTCCTCATCTCAGTTCTAAAGGATCATCCCTTCACTCTGAGGCCAGGTCCTCGAGTCCTAGTCTCTCCTACTAATGGAAACATCTTCTCCAAGTCAACTGTATCTAGGCCTCTCAGGATTCTGTAATGTTTCAATCAGATCCCCCTTCACCCTTCTAGAATGCATCGAATATAGACCCAGAGTTCTAAAGTTCTTGACTGCTTCTTAAAAGACAAGCCCTTCATCCCCAGGATCATTCTTGCAAACTTCCTCTGGATTCCCTCCAATGCCAAAACTTTCTTCCTCAAATACAATGCCCAAAGCTGCTCATAATATTCCAAATGTGTTCTGACCAGAGTTTACACAGTCACAGTAATACATCTCTGCTATTGTATTCTAGCCCTCTTGAAATGAATGCTACCATTGCCATTGCCTTTCTAATAGCCAACTGAACCTACATACTAATGTTAACAGTGTCTTGAACTATGACTCCCAAGTCCCTTTGTGCTTCAGATTTCCAAAGCCTTTCCCTATTTGGAAAAATAGTCTATGCCTCTATTTTTCCAGACAAAGTACATAACCTCACACTATTCAACACTATCAGTCATAGAGATGTCCAGCATGGAAACAGACCTTTCGGTCGAACCCGTCCATGCCGACCAGATTACTTAACTAAATCTAGTCCCATTTTCCAGCACCCGGCCCATAATCCCTCTAAACTCTTCCTTTTCATATACCCCTCCAAATACCTTCTGAATCTTGTAATTGTACCAGCCTCCACCACTTCCTCTGGCAGCTCATTCCATACACGCACCACCCTCTGCATGAAAAAGTTGCCCCTTAGGTCCCTTTTATATCTTTCCCCTCTTACCTTGAAGTTGTGCCCTCTAATTCTGGATTCCCCTACCCCAGGGAAAAAACCTTGTCTATTTATACTAACCATGCCCATCATGATTTTATAAACCTCTGTAAGGTTGCCACTCAGCCTCCAACCCTGGCAACATCCTTGTAAATCTTTTCTAAACCCTTTCAAGTTTCATAACATTCTTCCAAAAGGAGGGAAACCAGAATTACACGCAGTATTCCAAAAGAGGTCCAACCAATGTCCTGTATAGCTACACATGACTCCCAACTCCTATATTCAATGCTCTGACCAATAAAGGAAAGCATACCAAACATCTTCACTATCTTATCTACCTGAGACTCCATTTTCAAGGAACTATGAATCTGCACTCCAAGGCGTCTTTGTTCAGCAACACTCCCCAGGACCTTACCATTAAGTGTTTAAGTCCTGCTCTGGTTTGCCTTCCCAAACCTTGCATTTATCTAAATTACACTCCATCTGACACTCCTCAGCCCATTGGCCCATCTGATCAAGATCCTATTATACTCTGAGGTAACCTTCTTCCCTGTCCAATACACCTCCAATTTTGGTGTCTTCTGCAAACTTACTTATTTTTCCTCTTATGCTCACATCCAAATCATTTATATAAATGATGAAAAGCAGTGGACCCTGCACCGATCCTTGTGGCACACCACTGGTCACAGGCCTCCAGTCTGAAAAGCAACCCTCCATCACTACCCTCTATCTTCTACCTTCGAGCCAGCTCTGTACCCAACTGGCTAGTTCTCCCTGTATTGCATGAGATCTAACTTTGCTAACCAGTCTACCATGAGGAACTTTGTCGAACACCTTACTGACGTCCATATAGATCACGTCTACTGCTGTAGCCTCATCAATCCTCATTGTTACTTCTTCAAAAACTAAATCAGTTCATGAGATGTGATTTCCCACGAAGAAAGCCATGCTGACTATCCCTAATCAGTCCTTGCCTTTCCAAAAACATGTAAATCCTGTCCCTTAGGATTCCCTCCAAGAACTTGCCCACCACTGATGTCAGGCTCACCAGTCTATAGTTCCCTGGCTTTTCCTTATCACCTTTCTTAAATAGTGGCACCACATTAGCCAACCTCCAGCTCTCCGGCACCTCACCTATGACTATCGATGATACAAATATCTCAGCAAGAGGCCCAGCAATCATTTCCCTAGCTTCCCACAGAGTTCTAGGGTACAACTGATCAGGTCCTGGGGATTTATCCACTTCTATGCATTTCAAAACCCATCTGCAAAATGAGCAAAAATCCCTCAGTTCCTTTATTCAGACCATTAATGTATAATGTAGATAGTTATGGTCCCAACAGACTATTTTATCATGCAGTTCCAAGTGCTCTGCAATTTCATCCTTAATAATGTTAAAAACTCACACAACACCAGGTTATAGTCCAACAGGTTTATTTGGAAGCACTAGCTTTCGGAGCGCTGCTCCTTCATCAGGTGGTTGTGGAGTATAAGATCGTAAGATGCAGAATTTATAGCAAATGTTTACAGTGTGATGTAACTGAAATTATATATTGAAAAAGACCTGGATTGTTTGTTGAGTCTGTCATCTTTTGGAATGACCATGTTGATTTCAATTTCTTCAGAACTGAAACCAACATGGTCATCCTAAAAGTAAGAGACTTAGCAAACAATCCAGGTCTTTTTCAAGAAAAGTTTCAGTTGCATCACATTGTAAACATTTGCTATAAATTCTGTGTCTTACAATCTTATACTCCTCCACCACCTGGTGAAGGATCAGCGCTCCGAAAGCTTGTGCTTCCAAATAAACCTATTGGACGATAACCTGCTGTTGTGTGATTTTTAACTTTTTACACCCCAGCCCAACACTGGCACCTCATTAATAATGATCTCTACAAACTTACCAAAGAAAGAGGTTCGGCTAACTGGCCTATAATTTCCCATCTTCTGCCTCCCTCACTTCTTTAACAGAGGTGTCACATTATCTATTTTCCAGTCCTCTGGTATCCTTCCTCTCATGTGTTCATGTGTAAACTGCGACAGTGACACGTTTGGTGGGTCTGTCCTGCTGGTGGAACAGAACATGCAAAGGAATGCTGGTGTAGAAGCCAGAGACAATAAGGTTCGATTCTGTGGACCTGACTATTTCAGGCTGTTATATGTCTGGTTTGGGAAAGCACTCCCACTTTTGCCATTTGT
The DNA here is from genome assembly GCF_004010195.1 of Chiloscyllium plagiosum. Classification (NCBI taxonomy): domain Eukaryota; kingdom Metazoa; phylum Chordata; class Chondrichthyes; order Orectolobiformes; family Hemiscylliidae; genus Chiloscyllium; species Chiloscyllium plagiosum. Next base: position 77,867,926 of record NC_057714.1, read on the forward strand.
CCTTGTGGAAAGCACCCATACAAAGCCATGAGTTTTGTTGACTGTACCTTTGAGCAGAGGAACCTCATCCACTCAATAAATTTGCAAGCCTTTTCACATTAGTCTTCTGGCAAGATGGCAGCAGAATTGGTCACTCCATCTAGAGGTCCTCTGCTCTGTCTGTGATTTTCTTTTTTATACTCTCTTTTTAGAAATCCTGGAGTAGCGCGAGAGGAAACCGAATCCCGGAGCAGCACAATGTCCTCTGGTGCAGCTGAATGCTGGTGCAGAGTGGACTGAAGACCTGGAATGGAGTGGGACAGTTGTTGGAGTGGGGCCTAGCACGGATGGTCAGACCACATGCTGAGCTGCTGCTATTTGAAATTCTTTACCAGACTGTAATGTCACTCCTTTAACTCTGTTATAACTATCTTGTTTCTAATACTTTTTAGATACTGTAAGTAATGCTACTACTTTTCCTTTAATTCCTCTTTTGTATCCAAAATTTGTACCTAGGTACTAAGATGGCACTATTAAAGACCGCCATTGTAAAACCTTTTCACTGTAATCCTGTACTTCTGTACTGGAGTACACATGACAGTAAAGGATATTCTACAAGCATTAAAATGCATATGTAGAGGGTGTTCCAAGATGGCGGCGATCTGAGAGGATCACACTGCAGAGCTCCGCATCACAGCACAGGTGGGACGATCCTTTAACCCGCCCAACCCAGGCCATCACAATATCTTGAGACTCCAGAAAGATTGTGGAGTCCCAAGAAACCTCTAAAAATTAACTTACCTGTGTTTCCAACTGTCCAGAGATGCTGAAAAAGGGAGGAGGTGCATCTGAGGCCAGGTCTGCAGTTCAGCCTGCAGCAGCCTCAGAGCCGATTACTCTCCAGGATCTGGTGAATGAGCTCTCAAAATCTTGCGAGGTGTTGGGGAAACAGATTGAAGAGAAGCTAGCTCCAATCTCTCTCATGCTGCAGAAGCATGAGCAGCAGCTGGGAGATCTGGAGAAGAGGACGGATGAGGTGGAGCACAGGGTCACAGTGGTGGAAGCTGATGCCAGTTCATCCAAGGATGAGATCCAAGCCCTGAAGACGCAGGTTCGTAATTTGCGTGACCAAGTGGATGATATTGAAAACAGAAGCAAGTGAAAAAACATTCGGATCATTGGTCTGCCTGAGGGTAAGGAAGGTGAGCGGCCTGCGGAATTTGTTGAGGACTGGCTGCTGAAATTCCTTGACTTGGAGGCTGATTTGAGAGGATTGAGGATAGAGAGGGCTCACCGGGTCGCAGCATGGAGATCGGGTCTGGGTCAACGTCCCCATCCTCTCCTGGTACGGTTCCATCATTACTGGGATAAGGAGAGAATCATGGAGACTTCCAGAGTCCAGGGGAAGGTTCCGAAGGCCCTAATTTACGAGGGCACTAAGATCATGTTCTTTCAGGACTTCTCAGCAGCGGTGAACCAGAAATGAAAGTCTTACAACAGTGTCAAGAGAAGACTGAGGGGGTTTGGGATTCAGTACTCCTGAGGTTTCCAGCGGTGCCTCAGATCACCTAAGATGGATCCATGCATCTCTTTGACATGACGGAGTAGGCAAGACACTTTGTGGACAAACTAACCTAATTTGAACAATTGCAGTATGTATAAATAGTGTGGTTTGGGTATGTGTTTATCACTTTGTAAAAGAAACAGAGAAAGTCCAGTTGGAGCTTTATCTTTCTTTTTTCCCTCTATTGATAATAATTTGATTTAAACTATGTTTGGCAGCGGTTGAGATGTACATTTTCAATTTGTAAGTTAGGATATACCAAAGGATGGGTGGGGTATTTATTCCCCTTTGTTAAAAAAAAGATGTTTTTTATTCATATTGGTATTCTATGGGGTGTTTATTCTTTTCTGCTTGTGTTTGCGGTGCGACTCTAGCTAGGAGAAGTGAAGGTGGTTGGGATGGTTAGATGCCTACTTATGGGCAGTTTGCAAAGGGTAGTTGCCCCCTCTGGGCAGGGGGTGAGTTCCCCTACTCAGCGTTGTTGGCACTTTATATGTTGGTTTGTTTTTTGGTTTTTGTTGTTTTTACTTCTCAATAGTTTTGTAGGTTTGTTTAATGTAGTGGTTTTAGTTTATGTAGTTTTTATATTTGGTGGATCATGTGACACTAAGGCTCAGCAGTTTGTGGTTCGGGTTCCTCATTTCTGGAATTTAAATGTTATTGCAGAAGATTATGATTAATGATTTGATTAAATAGTGTACCTGGAATATCAAGGGATATCATTCATCAATTAAGAGGAAGAAGGTACTCTTGAGTCTTAGAAAGGAGAAGGTGAATATTGCTTTGTTACAGGAAACACATTTGGATGACAAGGAGCATCTGAAATTACAGCAGAATGGCTTTGACCGAGTTTATTTTTCATCATTCAATACCAGAAGTAGGGAAGTGGCTTTATTGGTGAGGAAGAATCTCCCATTTAAGTTGTTGGAATATGTTAAAGACACACACGGGAGGTTTATAATTCTTAAAGCCTTGATAAATGGAGAAGAATATAGGGTTTTCAATGTTAATTGCCCTCCTGTCAGGGTGAAAGGGAAGGCTGGTAGGTATAGGGAATGCTGGATGACTAAAGAAATTGAGGGTTTGATTAAGGAAAAGAAGGAAGCATATGTCAGGTATAGACAGGATAGATCAAGTGAATCCTTAGAAGAGTATAAAGGAAGTAGGAGTATATTTAAGAGGGAAATCAGGAGGGCAAAAAGGGGACATGAGATAGCTTTGGCAAATAGAATTAAGGATAATCCAAAGGGTTTTTACAAATATATTAAGGACAAAAGGGTAACTAGGGAGAGAATAGGGCCCATCAAAGATCAGCAAGGCGACCTTTATGTGAAGCCACAGAAAATGGGGGAGATACTAAATGAATATTTTGCATCAGTATTTACTGTGGAGAAGGATATGGAAGATATAGACTGTAGGGAAATAGACTGATTAGCAAGGTTAGATCTCATGAAATACAGGGAGAACTAGCCATTTGGATATAGAACTGGCTCAAAGATAGAAGACAGAGGGTGGTGGTGGAGGGTTGTTTTTCAGACTGGAGGCCTGTGACCAGTGGAGTGCCACAAGGATCGGTGCTGGGTCCTATACTTTTTGTCATTTACATAAATGATTTGGATGCGAGCATAAGAGGTACAGTTAGTAAGTTTGCAGATGACACCACAATTGGAGGTGTAGTGGACAGCGAAGAGGGTTACCTCAGATTACCACAGGATCTTGACCAGATGAGCCAATGTGCTGAAAAGTGGCAGATGGAATTTAATTCAGATAAATGCGAGGTGCTGCATTTTGGGAAAGCAAATCTTAGCAGGACTCATACACTTAATGGTAAGGTCCTAGGGAATGTTGCTGAACAAAGAGACCTTGGAGTGCAGGTTCATAGCTCCTTGAAAGTGGAGTCACAGGTAGATAGGATAGTGAAGAAGGCGTTTGGTATGCTTTTCTTTATTGGTCAGAGTATTGAGTACAGGAGTTGGGAGATTATGTTGCGGCTGTACAGGAAATTGGTTAGGCCATTGTTGGAATATTGCGTACAATTCTGGTCTCCTTCCTATTGGAAAGATGTTGTGAAACTTGAAAGGGTTCAGAAAAGATTTATAAGGATGTTGTCAGGGTTGGAGGATTTGAGCTATAGGGAGAGGCTAAACAGGCTGAGGCTGTTTTCCCTGGAGCATCGGAGGCTGAGGGGTGACATTATATAGGTTTACAAAATTATGAGGGGTATGGATAGGATTAATAGACAATGTCTTTTCCCTGGAGTTGGGGAGTCCAGAACTAGAGGGCATAGGTTTAGGGTGAGAGGGGAAAGATATAAAAGAGACCTAAGGGGCAGTTTTTTCACGCAGAGGGTGGTATGTGTATGGAATGAGCTGCCAGAGGATATGGTGGAGGCTGGTACAATTGCAACATTTAAGAGGCATTTGGATAGGTATTTGAACAGGAAGGGTTTGGAGGGATATGGGCCGGATGCTGGCAGGTGCGACTAGATTGAGTTGGGATATCTGGTCGGCATGGACGGGTTGGACTGAAGGGTCTGTTTCCATGCTGTACATCTCTATGACTCTATGACTCTATGAATCCAGCTCACCCCCTTGAAGTTTTGGTAGATGCTTTTTCTAAACTGATAAGTCTTGAGTCCTGGCACATCATTATAGGGGGGGATTTTAACTCTGTCATGGATCCCACAATAGACAGGTTGTCCAAATGTCCCTCGATACCCTCTGTACAAACTAAACAGTTGGAGGGTCTTTGTGGGGAATTAGGGTTGGTGGACATCTGGAGGCGTCTTCACCCTACAGGTATGGATTTTACGTTTTTCTCCAATCCGCACAGACGTCACACCATGATTGATTTTTTTTCTGACCCCTGCGGTAACCCTGGATTTGGTGGTATCTTGTACGATTGATAATATTACTATCTCTGATCATGCTCCAGTGTACCTTATGGTTAAGACTAAGGACAATACAGTGGGTTTGAGGTACTGGCAAATGGATCCCTTTATCCTCAAGGATAATAAGTTTGGGAAACTGCCAAAGCCTATGCCAGAGGGTTAGTTATTTCATATTCCACCAGTAGGAAGCGGCAGAATGGTGAGCAGCAACGTCTCCTTGAAGCACGGTTGAAGGCAGCCGAGAAGGCCTACTTTGACAGACTCTCGTTGGTCAAACTACTGAGGATTATGGCACTGCAGTCTACATTAAATTCTGTGCTCACGCAGACGGCAAAGAAGGAGCTGGGTTTTGCAAAGCAAAGGTTATATGAGCATGGTTCCTGATTCCTGAAGAAGGGCTCATGCCCGAAATGTCGATTCTCCTGCTCCTTGGATGCTGCCTGACCTGCTGCTTTTTTCCAGCAACACATTTTCAGCTCTGATGTACAGCATCTGCAGTCCTCGCTTTCTCCTTATATGAGCATGGTGACAAGCCAGGCAAATACTTAGCATACCTTGTCAGAAAGAGAAGTGCCCCACAAACCATTATGGGGATTAGGGAAGGGTCTGGGAACCTAACATGTGATTCTAAAAAGGTTAATATGGCATTCCAGAGATTTTATTCTAAGTTATACCAATCTGAAGATTGTCAGGAGGGGCAGTCCAAAATGGAATCCTTTTTTAGAGATCTGAAGCTCCCGGGTGTGACTCCCGAACAACAGTCCTTTCTCAATGCCCCGTTATCAGAGCAAGAAGTGCAGGAAGCTGTGAGGCAGCTTCAGAGTGGAAAGGTGCCCAGTCCTGATGGACTTCCCAATGAATTCTATAAGGAATTTATAAGTATACTGTCAGGCCCGTTGCTGAATATGTTTAATGATTCATACAGTCATGATTGTCTCCCACCATCTGTGGGCGGCACGGTGGCACAGTGGTTAGCACTGCTGCCTCACAGCGCCAGAGACCCGGGTTCAATTCCCGCCTCCGGCGACTGACTGTGTGGAGTTTGCACATTCTCCCCGTGTCTGCGTGGGTTTCCTCCGGGTGCTCCGGTTTCCTCCCACAAAGATGTGCAGGCCAGGTGAATTGGCCATGCTAAATTGCCCGTAGTGTTAGGTAAGGGGTAAACGTAGGAGTATGGGTGGGTTGCGCTTCGGCGGGGCGGTGTGGACTTGTTGGGCTGAAGGGCCTGTTTCCACACTGTAAGTAATCTAATCTAATCTAATCTTTGAGAGAGGGCAGTGTTTCACTTATCCTTAAAAAAGGGAAGGACCCAGAAGACTGTTCTTCAGGCCCATCTGGCTCCTAAATGTGGACTTTAAAATCCTCTCTAAGACTCTCACTTTAAGTCTGAAGACTGTGTTACCTTCTATTATTTAAGAGGATCAGATGGGCTTTATAAAGGGTTGCAGATCCTCCAATGATGTTAGGAGGCTATTTAACGTAATTCAAGCATGCCAATAGCAGTCAATACAGGGACTGGTGATTTCTCTAGATACAGTTGAGTACCTTTTCTATACTCTAGAGCAGTTTGGTTTGGGCAAAGTCTTCATAAGATGGGTGAAGGTTCTCTACGGCGGCCCACACGCAGCAGTCATCACCAACGGGGTACGATCAAGCAATTTTAATATGTTTTAGGGGCAGCCAGCAAGGCTGTCCCCTTTCACCATTGCTTTTTATGTTGGTGAGTGAACCATTGGCGGAGGCCATTCATGGAGATCCAAATATATCAGATCCAGAAGTGGGGTCAAAATTACATAAGATCTCGTTTTATGCAGACAATGTCCTAATTTGTTTGACAAATTCAGCAGTTTCAGTGCCTCACCTGATACAATGCATTCATGCATTTGGCACTTTTTCAGGGTATAAGATGAATTTTGCTAAATCAGACTTTATGCCTATGGGTGGTCTTATGAAGGAGCTGGCTCTTGAGGGCAACTATAGATTCCCATTTAGGTGGTCACAGGGGGGTTTTGTGTATTTAGATATATTCATTACTCAAGTTCTGGATCGACTGTTCAAAGCCAATTTTATCCAATTATTTGGAAAAATTAAACAAGATCTTCAAACATGGGAGGCACTTCCAGTTTCATGGTTGGGTCAGATAGCGCTTATTAAAATGAATATTCTCCCTTGTTTGCGATACCCTATATGGATGCTCCCCCTGATTTTCAATAAGCAAACATTCAGGAGTCTGAACGGCTGGTTATCCTCCTTTATTTGGCATCATAAGTGGCCCCTCATTAAATTAGCCAAACTGTAACTGCCTCACAGATAGGGAGGAGTGGAACCTCCAGACATTAAAAATTACCAAATAAGCTCACTTTTGACCTATGTGAGTGATTGGTTTTGTGGAGATCCTCTCTCAGTATGGCTAGATATCAAAGCCTCCCAGGCAAGGTGCCCCCTTACCAATTTGCTGTTTTTGGACAAAATGAGGACAGTTAGGGAATATTGCCATAACCAAATAGTCATCAATACTGTTAAAGCATGGAGGGCAATTCAGCAGAGGGAAGGCAATATCGGCAAAATATCTTCATTTACACCTTTAGTATGCCAGGTTTTCAACCGGGGATGACAGATTCAGGATTTAAACATTGGGCAGCTAGGGATGTGTCTTGCATGGGCGATTTAGTTGAGGGAGACATAATGATGGCCTTTGGTCAGTTAGTATGGAAGTACGAGTTATCTAATAGAGACCTCTTCCGTTTTTTTCAAGTTAGGGATTTTATTCAAAAAAGGACCACACTTTTGACTGATCCCTGCAAATCCGACATAGCACCCCGCTCTCTAAGTGCTAAGAGTACACTTTCTGTTAGTACTTTATATCATCAATTGGGGGGTGCCACCTCAAATGAGTTTGATTGACTCTGCAGGATGTGGGAAAGAGAGCTGGGTGTTGAAGTCTGCTCAGAGGCATGGGAACATATTGGAGTGCTGTGGTGGGCGCAATGGAGAGGATTTTGGGTGTCAGGGTGGAGAAGGACCCTATCTCTCTACTTTTGGGCCTACCCATTGTATTTCCTGCAGACACGCATAAGAAAAAACTTTTCAATATTCTTACGTTCTGTGCAAGAAAGAATATCTTGCTAGGTTGGATATCAGAAAACCCCCCAGGCCTGTTGGGATGGCAGAAGATTGTTATGGAGCATATTCCCCTGGACTTTCTGACAAATATGGTATATCACAAAACTGAGAATTTTTACAAGACATGGCAGCCCTTTTTGGAATATCTTGACACAGATTTATCTGCCACACTAACAAGGGCTTTTATATAGCCGTAATGATTGTGGTTTACGAGTCCAATATCCAAGGAGGAGGAACTGTGAATGTATGAGCGTTTTGATTGGGTGGACTGTGTTATTACTATTTATTAGTTTGTTGTTGGTTATTTATTTATATAGTTAAATAGCCAGTTTGGGTTTTTCTTTTAATCTATATTTTTCTATATATGTTTATACATTTGTACATGAGGGTGGGTTGGGGATTTTTTTTATTTGCGTTTTTTTTTTCTATTGTTTTGAATTGTATTGTTTTGTACTTGCAATATTTTTCAAAATCTATTTTTTCAATAAAAGTATATGTTTTTTAAAATCACACAAAAAAAATGCGTATGTGAGTAAATGAACAAGGCAGCCTTCACAACACTGGGTGGAATTTTATAGGAGTCTGAGAGACACAGGATGTAGCAAGATTTGTGTCAGAATTGTGCAAGACATCCCGCGAGATCTACTTCGCTATTGGAAAAATTCTTCACCATTTTTCTGCTTATGACAAGCAGCATGATAAGTTTCTGGCTAGGCAACAGTGAGCTGTAAACACCTTGTTAATGGCACAATTTGCCTCAGTTAATATTCAGCTTCCTATTTTACCAAACATGCCAAACAAGCTAGAGACTGAGAAACCTAGACATGGAAATTGTAGAAACATAGAAAATAGGAGCAACAGTAGACCTTCAGGTCTTTGAGGAGAAAGTGAGGTCTGCAGATGCTGGAGATCAGCTGAAAATGTGTTGCTGGAAAAGCGCAGCAGGTCAGGCAGCATCCAGGGAACAGAAGAATCGACGTTTCGGGCATAAGCCCTTCTTCAGGAATGAGGAAAGTGTGTCCAGCAGGCTAAGATAAAAGGTAGGGAGGAGGGACTTGGGGGAGGGGCGTCGGAAATGCAATAGGTG
>NC_057714.1:77880446-77898661 GCF_004010195.1 Chiloscyllium plagiosum
TTCCGCACCCCTCCCCCAAGTCCCTCCTCCCTACCTTTTATTTTAGCCTGCTGGACACACTTTCCTCATTCCTGAAGAAGGGCTTATGCCAGAAACGTCGATTCTCCTGTTCCCTGGATGCTGCCTGACCTGCTGCGCTTTTCCAGCAACACATTTTCAGCTTCAGGTCTTTGAGCCAGCTCCACCAATCATTATGATCATGCTTAATCATCCAACTCAGTAACCTGTTTCCACCTCCCCCATATCCATTGATCCGTTTTGTCCCAAGTGCTCTATCCAACTCTTTCTTGAAATCATACAATGTTTTGGCCTCAACTGCCTTCTGTGGCAGTACATTCCACAGGCTCATCATGGTGTGGGTGACAAAATTGCTCTTAATCTCAGTCTTAAGGGGTTTACCATATATCCTTAGACTGTGGCCGTGTGTGCCTGGTGACTTTAACTCACTATTTGCTCTGAAGGACCTCCAGTGTTGGAAATGGAACACCAACATCTCAAAGAAAGCTCCATGCACACCAACCACCCGCATCCCACATCCATAGACATTGGCATGCGACATGTGCCAGCCTCTAAGAACCTCCATGGCACATATTCAGTCCATTTACAGGATGATTGTGGACTTCAATGTTGCACCCGATATAAGGGACAACATGGGAGGTGGGTAACTAATTGATGAAGCCAGTTTGGTAAGATACAGCAAGAAATCCATTGGACTTTGCAGCAAAATCCCCTCCAAAAAAACTCAACACTCTTAGCCAAAAAAAATGAAAATTCAGCCCTCTGTTTCAGTTACACTTTATAAAAATCACCTGATGCTGCCTGAAATCAGAGCATGTACGTGACAGAAATGCATGAAAATTGATCACTGTGGTGAATTTTACTGTCACTGCAGGTGTGATTACCTGTGGGCGGAGAATAAATGCTGACTATACAAAACAATTTGCATTTATATTAATCTATTCCTGCCCTTAGGTAGTTCTGATGTGCTTCACAATGAATGCTTTATGTTCAAGTGTAGTCACAGTTGCTAACTAGATTTAACAGTGCATCCAATTTGCGCACAGCAAGGTCCCATAAACAGCAATAGGGTGAATTATCAGTTAATCTTCTTTCGTGTTGATTGTTGCAGGATAAATGTCAGCTAGGACACCAGGAGAACTCCCCACTTCCCTTCAAATAGTACCAGGCGATCTTTTACATTCAAAAGACAGCAACTGTGACAATATGACGTTCTTAGTTCTGTGCTTAAGTGTCAACCTAGATTATGTGCTCAAGTCTTTGGAGTGGAAGTTGAACCCATGGCCTTCTAACTCAGAGGCAAGAGTGCTGCCAGTAAACCAAGCTATGCTGCTTGATTAACCTGGCATCTCCCTATTGTTCCTCCTAATCCTCCTCTTCTTGCTCCTCATAACAGGGATAAAAGGAAATGCGCAAAGGAAACACCATAGTCTCCTGTGGTGAATGTATTCAAATGAAAAAAATTGAGGGGACACAGCACCAGGAGCAATGCTGAATCTATTAGCAGGTTGAGGTTGCACAAAGCAGCAGTGTACTGAGCAGCAATGTTTTACTGTTTAAAAAAATCCTCAGTAGATGGCCTTTAGCTATGGTTCCACCTGGTTACGACTGCCTAGCAACCACTAGTACTTCTTTTACACAGGTATTCATTCACAGGGGTGGGCCACAGGCATGAAAGGAGAGAAATGAAACATTTCACTGAAGCCAGGCATGTAAACTGAATTTCCAAGCAGGGTGCAAAATGCAGCTCCACTGCAGGCTGCCCATATTGTGCATGGAAGAAAATGGTAATTATGTTTTAGAGGCAGTGTTCAGCACCAGGCCTCCCTAACTCATTTTGCTCTCTCTGCCAATCCAAATCTACCACAAAGCGAGTGATAAAAGGGAGGAAAATCAAGGCCATTGCCTCAGTTACCAGCAACCAGGTCAGAGTCATCAGGTCTCAATGGGTCAAGTCTTGGAGTTTAGGTAAAGAGCACAAAAGCTATAAGTGGCCCTGAGCCTAGTCATCACAACAGTAGGGGTAGAGTATAGCACCTGACTGCCATTTTGATTACTGAACATTTGTCTGCTAATCCTAAATCTCTGTTTTCCTCACTCAAGCATTACTCATTTTCACTATTATTGTTGTTTAATGACTGTTCTCAGATGAGTGCCAACTGCCTCCTGTAAATCACAGCATTTCTAATAAATTTAACCCAGAGTTTCCCCAGTATCAGCAGTGCCATGATGACAGGTTAAAACGCTAAAGTTGTTTTTTTTACCATTTTGAACTTTTAATTCCAAGAAGAGTTTTTTTAAGCTGGGACTGCTGCTGACATGAAAAAGACTGCAGATTTAAATTCAGTGCTGTCTGGCAAAGTCCTGCATGGGACCTAAGGAACATTGCATCTGTGAATGTCAGGGAATCTTCAGAGAGAGAGAGAAAAGTAATAGGAAGATAATGAGGGGGCTAACTATTTCCACAGCCCTATGCCCCCACCAACAGAAAGCCATTTTGGGGGACATCTTAGTATTTTGCATAATGTACATCAAATGGTTTAAAACTATGAAAACTATTGAACTGCTAAAAAACATCATTTCAGACTGCTCACAATGAGGCTGAGGCAGAAGCAATCCCTAAACACTACTGTATTAGAAATGAGATGCTCATGAGGAAATAATTTGGAGGAGCCAATGTTTGACTGGGGTGGACAAAGTTAAAAATCACACAACACACCAGATTATAGTCCAACAGGTTTATTTGGAAGCACTAGCTTTCAGAGCACTGCTCTTTCATCAGGTGGTTGTGGAGAATAAGATCATGCTGACAGAATTTATAGCCAAAGGAGTCCAGTGTCATGGAGATGTGATACAGTAAACAATCCTAGATTAAAGCTTTCATTTTTTTATAATGGGATATGTTGGTTTCTGTTCTTTGATACGTCAATCCCAGAACTTCTTCTAAATTCATTCTTAAGAAAGGCCTCAAAAGGGACCTTTGATTCATGTCACACTACAAGTGACACACAACACACACGCACAGACACACACACACACACCCCCTCTCTTGCATATGCACACACATACACCCCCTGCACTCACACTGACACATGCAGCCTCTTACACACACCCCATCACACTCACACACACACTTAACCAAGCTTAGACGCAAACATACATACACACACATACACACATGCACTCAATCTGTCACTCCTACATGTGCACACACATAAACTTATGGAGTGAATTGATTTTTGCAGAATTACATTTTATTTTGCTCAAAACTGCATGAATCCATGTAAAACTCTATAAACCTGTCCCGAAGGTTTGTCAGTCTGACATAGCATTGGGACACAGACAGACTTCACACTTATTGCAATTTAATTGTATTGTAATTTAGATGAAGTTCTGGGATTTACATATCAAAGAACTGAAAGAGCATATCCCATTATAAAAGATGAAAATTTTAATCTAGGATTGTTTACTGTATCACATCTCCATGACCTGGACTCCTTTGGCTATAAATTCTGTGAGCATGATCTTATTCTTCACAACCACCTGATGAAGGAGCAGCGCTCCAAAAGCTAGTGCTTCCAAATAAACCTGTTGGACTATAACCTAGTGTTGTGTGAGCTTTAACTGATGAGATGGAAATGTGTTGCTGGAGAAGCGCAGCAGGTCAGCCTGACCTGCTGCGCTTCTCCAGCAACACATTTCCATCTCTGATCTCCAGCATCTGCAGACCTCATTTTCTCTTTAACTGATGAGGAAAGGCAGGCAGCCTCACAAACTTGCAAATGTGAAAGTGGACAGTGGCCCACCACATAGGTACTATAGGGAAACATTGAGACAAACTCACAAACTTCCAAGAACTGGGCATACACAAAACCATAACCCACATCAGCCATATTTGTACTGGTCACATTGATGTAATAATGTTTTGCAGAGTTTTTGAGAAATCCCTAATCTGCAATAAGACCAGGAAGGCTGATGGAAGTTTGGCTTTTGTTTCAAGTGGGCTGGATTGTAAGAGTAGGGAAGTCTTACTGCAACTGTACAAGATGCTGGTGAAACTACCTCTGAAGTACTATGAGAAGTTTTGGTCCCCTTTTTCAGGAAAGATATTATATCACAGGAGGCAGTTCAGAGAAGGTTCATTAGGATGATGCCTGGGATGGAGGGACTGTCCTATGAGCAAAGACTAATCAGGTTGTGACTCTACCCACTGGAGTTCAGAAGAATGGGAGGTGATCTCTTGAAACATATAGGATACTTAAGGGGCATGACAGGGTAAACGCTGAGAGGTGTTTCCCTTCATGGGAGAGTCCAGAACCAGAAAGCATAGTCTCAGAATAAAGGGGCATTAATTTAAGACTGAGATGAGGAGAAATTTCATCTCTGAGTGTTGAGAGTCTCTAGAACTCCTTGCCACACAGAGCAGTGGAAGCAAAGTTCTTGTGTATATTTAAGGCTGAGTTAGAAAGATTCTTGATCAGCAGGGGGAAGAAGGGTTCTGGGGAAAGGGCAGGAAAGTGGAAGTAAGGAATGTTGGATCAGCCATATCCTATTGAATAGCAGAGCAGGGTTATGGGGCCAAATGGCCTACTCCTGTTTCTATTTCTTCTGGTCTTATGGTTTATAAGACTTGTTCCTATGATTCCCAAGCTGGTTTTTGGGGAACAATTCAGGATGGTGATAGTGGACTGTGTGGTCCCCTTCCTGAGATCAAAAGGGGGATACAAATATTTCCTTACCACTGATTTGGCTGCCCTTTGCCAGAGGCTGCACCCCTGAAAATCAAGACTGCCTGGTCAGTGGTTAGGAAATTTACCAAATTCTGTCCCTGATATGGTCCACCCACCAATATTGAGTTAGATCAAAACTCAAGATGTCCAGATATGGTCCAAGATATTCCAAGAAGTCACACATAACCTATATGTGACCCAGTGGTCGGTTTCGGCACATGAGCCCTAGTCACAGGGAGCACTAGAACAGTACTGCCAGAGCCTAAAAAGATTGATCAGGGCATACTGTCACACACATACCACCCACGACTAGGATACAGGAGTAGATTTTCTTCTTCAGGAACTCACCCAGTGAATCCACTGGGTTTACTCCATTTGAATTAGTTTATGGGCGCCAAGTGAGGCTCTCTGAATTTACACAAGAAGAAGATTTCAAAACAGAGGAAAGAAGTCTCCGTGTTAGAATTTGTTTTGAGATATTATGAGAGTTACTCTCATAAGAATCTGTGAAGTGACCCGCCAACACTCGGAAATCCAAACTGTGGTGAAATGAAAGCAGGCAAACATGCCAGCAGCAGAACCTTTCAGCCAGAAGACCCTGTGTTCGTGCCCCTACCAATATCAAGTGTACCCCTAAAAGCCAGTTCAGTGGCCACATACAGTAGCCAAGAAGCTGGGGCTATGAATTATCTGATTGGGATCTCAGTTTGGAGAAAAAGCCAAGACTGCAGCACGCAGACATGATAAAACAATATCACTGCCAAGAAGGGGATAAGCAAGTAACAGTCAGTCCAATTGCCACTTACTAAGAGGATATGGGCAGCAATAGAGATGTGGGTGAAGCCCACAATGAATTATCAGTTACCTGACGAACCAATACAGAAACACTAACAAACTTAGATTCCTTATAAAATTTTAGAAATGTAGAAGGTCGGAGCAGGAGTATATTGTTCATCCCTTTGAGTGTTGTCCACCATTAAATATGATCATGGCTAATCATTCAACCCAGTATTCTGTTACTGACTTCACCACATACCTTTCCATCCTTTGGCCCTAAGGAGGCTAATTTAAGACTTGAAAACATTGGTATTAATCACTTTCTGTAGCTGGGAATTCCACAGGCTCACCACTCCCTGGGTGAAGAAATCTCCCCTTGTCTTAGTCCTAAATGGTCTAGGTGCATCCCACTTAGGGTCTGAGCAGAGAGCAGACGTAATGAGACTACTCACTGCATTCTGCAGAAACAAGTCAAGTTGCAATAGTCCAGTTCTACCTGGGTCGAATATAGGAGTGGGTCCTATAAGCTCTAATCAGCTAGGCTCTGAACAGCTCACCTGAGCTGACTTCTCCCTGACAGCTCAGTTGGAAAACTACAAAAATAGTGTTGTGTCAATAAAACAACCTTCATTATCAAGGTGGATTTACTCAAGGGTTAATTTACAACTGGTAACATAGAATGAGAAAGTTTTAAGAAATGACCTCAGAGTAGAAGGTGCACTTGGAAACAGTGACGACAACATGGTAGAATTTAGCATTCAGTTTAAGAGTGGGAAATGTGGATCAGAAACAACTGTGCAAAATTTAAATGAGGGTGAAAAGGAGCAACAACACAGGAATGAAGGAAGAAGTGGCTGGAGTGGACTTGGAAAAGTGAGTAGCAGAAAAGATAGTTAGCAGATGTAGGCCATTCAGCCCACTGGGTCTTCGCCATTCAACAAGATCTTGCTGATCTGATAATTCTCAACTCCACTTTCATACTTTTCCCCAAAACCCTTGATTCCATTACTGATTAAAAATCTATCTCAAACTTAAATATCCAGCCTCTACAGCCCTCTGTGGTAAAGAACTCTACAGATTTAAAACTTTCCAATTGAAGAAATTACTCCATGAAACTGTGTGACCGCTTATTCTGCGACTATGCCCACTGGTACTAGATTCTTGTACAAGAGGAAACAACCTCTCCACATCCACTCAGTTAATTCCTCTGAAAATCTATGTATTTTAATAAAGTCGCCTCTCATTCTTTCATATTCCAGCAAATACAGGTCCAATCTTAAACACTCCTCATAAGACAGTCCCTCCTTACTGAATATTAGTCAAATAACTTGTCTCTGGACTGCTTTCAATGCCAGTATGTCTTTCTTAGAGGAGGGGCCCAAAACTGTTCACAGTACTCCAGCTATGGTCTAGCTAGTGCCTTATATAATTGAGGCAAAACCTTCCTACTTTTAAACTCCAATTCCCTTTGAAATAAAGGCCAACATTCCATTTGCCTTCCCTATTACCCACTGAATTTGGACAAAGACATCCAACTTACTGGAGGAATAGAAGGAGGTGAATGTTGCTCCTCTTTTCAAGAAGAGTATTAGGGAAATCCCTGGCAATTACAGACCAGTCAGTCTTACGTCTGTGGTCAGCAAAGTTTTGGAAAGAATTCTGACAGATAGGATTTATGACTATTTGGCAAAGCATAGCATGATTAAAGGCAGTCAGCATGACTTTGTGAGGGGCAGGTCATGCCTCACAAATCTTATTGAGTTCTTTGAGGAAGTGACAAGACAGGTTGATGAAGGTCGAGCAGTGGATATGGTGTATATGGACATCAGCAAGGCATTTGATAGGGTTCCCCATGGTAGGCTCATTCATAAAGTCAGGACGTATGGGATACATGGAGATTTGGTTATTTCGATTCAGAACTGGCTGGCTGACAGAGGCAGAGAGTGGTTGTGGATGGAAAGTATTCTGCCTGGAGATCAGTGCTGAGTGGGGTCCCGCAGGGCTCTGTTCTTGGGCCTCTGTTCTTTGTAGTTTTTATAAATGACTTGGATGAGGGGGTTGAGGGGTAGGTTAGTAAATTTGCAGATGACACAAAGGTTGGAGGTGTCATCAAATAGTATAGAGGGCTACTGCAGGCTGCAGCGCGACATAGACAGGATGCAGAGCTGGGCTGAGAAATGGCATATGGAGTTCAACCTGGATAAATGCGAAGTGATGCATTTTGGAAGGTCGAACGCGAATGCCGAATATACAATTAAAAACAGGATTCTTGGCAGAGTGGAGGAACAGAGGAACTGGGTGTGCAAGTACATAGATCTCTCAAAGTTGCCACCCAAGTGGATAGGGTTGTTAAGAAAGCATATGATGTTTTGGCTTTCATTAACAGGGGGATCAAGTTTAAGAGCCGCAACGTTTTGCTACTGCTCTACACGTCCCTGGTGAGACCACACTTGGAATATTGTGTCCAGTTCTGGTCGCCCTACTATAGGAAAGATACAGAGGCTTTGAAGAGGGTGCAAAGAAGGTTTACCAGGTTGCTGCGTGGACTGGAGGGCTTGCCTTATGAAGAGAGATTGAATAAGCTTGGACTTTTATCTCTGGAGAGAAGAAGGAATAGAGGTGACCTGATCAAGGTATACAAGATAATGACAGGAATGGATAGAGTCAAGAGCCAGAGTCTTTTCTCCAGGGCAGGATTGACTGGTTAGAGGGGTCGTAGTTTTAAGATAATAGGAAAAAGACATAGAGGGGACGTCAGAGGAAGGTTCTTTACGCAGAGAGTTGTGATTGCATGGAATGCGTTGCCAGCGGTGGTGGTGGAAGCAGAGTCATTAGGGACATTTAAGCGACTGCTGGACATGCACATGGATAGCAATGAGTTGAGGGGTGCGTAGGTTGTTATTTTATTGATTAACCCTCGGCACAACATCGTGGGCCAAAGGGCCTGTTTTGTGCTGTACTTTTCTATGTTCTATGTTCTATGTTCTAATTCCGTCTGTAATGTAGCTTTCTGCATTCCTTCTCTATTTAAATAACATTCACCTCCTCTATCCTTTTAACAGAGTGTATAATGTCATATTCCCCTATTATATTCATCTGCCAAGTTTTTGCCCTTTTACATAACCTGTCTATAGCCCTCTGCAGACCATTTGTGTCACCCTCACTGTTTGCCTTCCAATTTATTTTTGTGTCGTCCACAAATTTGGCTACAGTACATTCACTTTCTTCATCAAAGTCGTCAATATGTGATGTAAATTATTTTTGTAGATCAATGACAGATTTTTTAGAAAATAATCTGTCATTGGAAAAATATTAGAAGCCATTATTAAAGACATTACAACAAGGTATGTGGATAAGTTCTAGATAATTGGGCAGACCCAATATAGTTTTGTCAAAGGAAAACCGTGTCTAACTAATTTCGTTGAAGAAGTATAAAGGGCAACCAGTGGATGTATTGAACTTAGATTTCCAGAAGACAATGATAATATAGAAACAGAGAAAATAGGAGCAGGAGTAGGCCATTCTGCCCTTCAAGCCTGCTTTGCCATTCAATAGGATCATGCCTGATCAACCATAGAGTCAGAGTCATAGAAATTTACAGCACGGAAATAGACCCTTCGGTTCCAACTCGCCCATTAGACCAGATACCCTAACCTAATCTAGTCCCATTTGCCAGCACTTAGCCACTATCCCTCTAAATCCTTCCTATTCATATACCCATCCAGATGCCTTTCAAATGCTGTAATTGTACCAGCCTCCACCACTTCCTCTGGCAGCTCATTTCATACACGCACCTCTCTCTGTGTGAAAAGGTTGTTTCTTAGGTCCCTTTCATATCTTTCCCCTATCACTCTGAACCTATGCCCTCTTGTTCTGGATTTCCCCACCCAAGAGAAAAGACCTAGTTTATTTACTCTATCCATGCCACTCATGATTTTATAAAACTCTGTAAGGTCACCTCTCAACCTCTGACACTTCAAGGAAAACAGCTTCAACCTACTCACTTCATATAGCTCAAATCCTCCAACTCTAGCAACATCCTGGTAAACCCTTTCAAGTTTCATATCATGTTTCCAATAGGAAGGAGACCAGAACTGCACACAATATTCCAAAAGCGGTCTAACCAAGGTCCTATATAGTCGCAGCACGACCTCCCAACTCCAATACTCAATGCTCTGACCAATAGGAAAGCATACCAAATATCTTCAGCACTACCCTACCTTCCTGCGACTCTACTTTCAAGGGATTATGAACCTGCACTCCAAGGTCTCTTTATTCAGCAACACTCAGTAAGATCTTACCATTCAGTGTAAATGTTCTGCTCTGATTTGCTTTCTCAAAATGTAGCACCTCACATTTCTCTAAATTAAACTCCATCTGCCCCTCCTCAGCCCATTGGCCCATCTGATCCAGATCCCATTGTAATCTGAGGTAACCTTCTTTGCAGTCCACTACACCTTCAATTTTGGTGTCATCTGCAAACTTACTAACTATAGCTCCTATGTTCATATCCAAATCATTTATATAAGTGATGAAAAGCAGTGGACCCAGCACCTTGTCGCACACCATTGGTCACAGGCCTCCAGTCTGAAAGCAACCATCCACCACCAACCTCTGTCTTCTACCTTTGAGCCAGTTCTGTATCCAAATGGCTAGTTTTCCCTATATTACATGAGATCTAACCTTGGTAACCAGTCTCCCATGGGGAACCTTGTCAAACACCTTACTGAAATCCATATAGATTAGATTAGATTACTTACAGTGTGGAAACAGGCCCCTTGGCCCAACAAGTCCACACCGCCCCGCCGAAGTGCAACCCACCCATACCCCTACATTTACCCCTTACCTAACACTACGGGCAATTTAGCATGGCCAATTCACCTGACCTGCACTTGAACCCGGGTCTCTGGTGCTGTGAGGCAGCAGTGCTAACCACTGTGCCACCGTGCCACCTATTGCACTGCCCTCATCAATTCTCTTTGTTACTTCTTCAAAAAACTCAATTAGGTTTGTAAGACATGGCCTCCCATGCACAAAGCCATGTTGACTATCCCTAATCAGTCCTTGCCTTTCAAAATACATGTACATTCTGTCCCTCAGGACTCCCTCCAACAAATTCCCCACCACCAACATCAGGCTCACTGGTCTATAGTTCCCTGGATTTTCCTTACCACCTTTCTTAAACAGTGGCACCACATTCACCAACCTCCAGTCTTCCAGCACCTCACCTCACCTGTGACTATCGATGATACAAATATCTCAGCAAGGGATGCAGCAATCACTTCCCTGGCTTCCCACAGAGTTCTAGGATACACCTGATCATGTCTTTGGGATTTATCCTGTTTTAAGCATTTCAAGACATCCAGCACTTCCTCCTCTGTAATATGGACATTTTTCCAGATGTCACCATCTATTTCCCCACATTCTATACCTCCCATGTCCTTCTCCACAGTAAACACTGATGCAAGATAATCATTTGGAATCTCACCCATCTCCTGCAGCTCCACACATAGGCTGTCTTGCTGGTCTTTGAGGGACCCTATTCTCTCCCTAGTTACCCTTTTGTCCTTAATGTATTTGTAAAAACTTTTTGGTTCTCCTTAACCCTATTTGCCAAAGCTATTTCATGACCTCTTTTTGCCCTCCTGATTTCCCTCTTAAGTATATTCCTACTGCCTTTATACTCTTCTAAGGATTCACTTGATCTCCCCTATCTATTTGTGACATATGCTTCCTTCTTTTTCTTAACCAAAACCTCAATTTGTCTAGTCATCCAGCATTCCCTACATCAACCAGGCTTTCCTTTCACCCTTACAGGAATAAACTATCTCTGGACTCTCACTAACTCACTTCTGAAGGTTTCCCATTTTCCAGCTGTCCCTTTACCTGCAAATATCTGCCCCCAATCTGCTTTTGAAAGTTCTTGCCTAATACCGTCGAAATTAGCCTTTCTCCAATTTAGAATTTTAACTTTTTAGATCCATTCTATCCTTTTCCATCACTATTTTAAAACTAATAGAATTATGGTTGCTGGCCCCAAAGTGCTCCCCCACTGACACCTCAGTCACCTGCCCTGCTTTATTTCCCAAGAGTAGGTCAAGTTTTACACCATCTCTAGTCGGTGCATCCACATACTGAATCAGAAAACTTTCTTGTACACACTTAACAAATTCCTCTCCATCTAAACTTTTAACACAATGCTATAACCACCCTATTATTCTTACAGATAACTGAGATATCCTTACAAATTTGTCAATTTCCCGCTGACTATTGGGGGGGGGCGGGGGTCTATAATACAATCCCAATAAGGTGAGCATCCCTTTCTTATTTCTCAGTTCCACACAAATAACTTCCCTGGATGTATTCCCAGGGATATCTTCCCTCAGTACAACTATAATGCTATCCCTTATCAAAATCTCTACTCCCCCTCCTCTCTTGTCCCCCTTTCTAACCTTGCTATAGCATTTGTATCCTGGAACATTAAGCTGCCAGTCCTGCCCATCCCTGAGCCACATTTCTGTAACAGCTATGATATCCCAGTCCCATGTACCTGACCATGTCCTGAGTTCATCTGTCTTCCCTGTTCGGCCTCTTGCATTGAAGGAAATGCAGTTTAATTTATCATTCCTACTTTGTTTTCTACTTTGTTCCTGTCTGCCCTGACTGTTTGACTCACTCCTTTTCCCAACTGTACCAGTCTCAGATTGATGTCTGTCCTCACTATCTCCCTGGGTCCCACCACCCCGACCTTACTAGCTTAAATCCTCCTGAGCAGTGCTAGCAAATCTTCCTGCCAGTATATTAGTCCCCTTCCAATTTAGGTGCAATTGATCTGTCTTGTCCAGGTCACCTCTATCCCAAAACAGCTTCCAAGGATCCAAAAATGTGAACCCTTTGCCCATACACCACCTCCTCAGCCATGCATTCATCTGCTCTATCCTCCTATTCCTACCCTCACTAGCTCATAGCACCGGGAGTAATCCAGATATCACTAACCTTGAGGACCTCCTTTTTAAACTTCTGCCTACTTACTTCCTACATTCTCTCTTCAGAATCTTATCCTTTTCCCTTCCTATGTCATAGTTCCAATGTGTACAATGACCTCCTGCTGGTCCCTCTCTTCTTTGAGAACATTCTGCATCCTCTCTGAGACATCCTTGATCCTGGCACTAGAGAGGCAACACACCATTCTGATTTTCACTGCTGGCTGCAGAAACATCTGTCTGTGCCCTGGACTAGAGAGTCCCCTAACACAATTGACCTCTTGGAACCTCTTGCATTAGAGTCAATCTAGATACCGGAAACTTGGCTGTTTATGCTACATTCCCCTGAGAGTCCATCATCCCCAATATTTTCCACACTTGTTTGAGCTGGGGATAGCCAGAAAAGACTCCTGTACTACCTGCCTACCTCTCTTACCTTTCCTGGAGTTAACCCATCTCCCTGACTGTGTATCTGCAGCTTTTCTCCCTTCCTATAACTGCCATCTATCACACTCCCTAGCTCTTGTAAATTCCTCACTGCATCTAACTGTCACTCCAACTGATCCATGTGATCTGATAGAATTCGCAACGAAACACCTTTACTGCAGACATAATCATCAGTAACATGGAAACTGTCCCTAAACTCCCACATCCGACAGGAAGAGCATATCACTCTATTAAAGGTCATCTTTGATCCTTGAGGAGAAAGTGAGGTCTGCAGATGCTGGAGATCAGAGCTGAAAATGTGTTGCTGGAAGAGCGCAGCAGGTCAGGCAGCATCCAGGGAACAGGAGAATCGACGTTTCGGGCATAAGCCATTCCTGAAGAAGGGCTTATGCTCGCAACGTCGATTCTCCTGTTCCCTGGATGCTGCCTGACCTGCTGCGCTGTTCCAGCAACACATTTTCAGCATCTTTGATCCTTCACAATCTACAGACCCAGAAAATAGCATTGCCTTTTTGCCCTGAAAACAAGTGTTCCAGGCTAACTTTGTACTTATGATTTTAAAAAATTTAATCAGTGTCATAGCCTGTCCCTACTTTTCCCCATTCCCTTCGATCTCTTTAATCCCAATTACTGTATCCAACTCCTTCCTGAATTAATACAATGTTTATGCCTGGAATGATTTCTATGATAGCACACCCCACACACTCACCACTTTCTGGCTGAAGAAATCTCATCGCAGTCCTAAATGATCTACCCCATATCTTTAAATAATGAGCCCTGGTTCTGGATCATCACTATTGGGAACATTCTTTCTGCATTTACCCTGTCTACTTCTGTTAGAATTTATAGGTTTCAATGAGATCCCTCCACATTCTTCTGAACTCCAACAAATATAATCCTAATTAATCCAATCTTTCTTCATTCATCAATCCTGGCATCCCAGGAATCAGTTTGGTAAACTTTCGCTGCACTTCCTCTGCAGCAAGAATGTCATTCCTCAGATATGGAGACCAAAACTGCATACAATATTGGTTTAGTCTTACTCAGGCCCTGTGTAATATCCCAGCAAGATATCCCTGCTCCTGTACTCAAGTCCTACTGTCCAAGTAGTGAGAGGTTGCAAAGCTCTGAAATGCAGTGAGATCTGGATGTCCCAGTGCATGAATCTTAGAAGGTTAGTATGAAGGTACAGTAAGCAATCAGGAAAGCTAATACAATGTTAAGTTTTATTGCGAGGGGAACTGAATGTAAAGATAGCGACATTAATCTTTAACTATACAGTGCACTAATGAGACTACATCTGGAGTATTGTGTACAGAGCTGATCAGCATACTTGTAGATAACACCAATTTATTGGAAAGAGTTCAGAAATGTTTATGAGATTAGTATCTGGAATGAATGGATTATTTTATGAGGAAAGGCTAGACAGTCTACACCTGTATCCTCTGGAGTTTAGTGATTTATTTGAAATATACAGAATCCTGAGGGGACTTGACCAGAAGGAGATGGAAAGGATGTTTCCTCATGTGGGAGAATCTAGAACCACAGGTCATTGTTTAAAAATAAGGGATTGCGCATTTAAGAAAGAGATGAGGAAACCTTTTTTTCCTCAAGTGCTGGCAAATGGAACTAGATTAGGTTGGGATATCTGGTCAGCATGGAAAAATTGGACTGAAGGATCTGTTTCTGTGCTGTACATCACTATGACTCCATGACTCTCAGAAGGTTGCGTGTCTTTGGAATTCCCTTTCTCAGAAGGTGGGAAGAATAGTGGAGATTAATATTTTTTAAAGGGAGAAAGACTGCAGAAAACTTTAGGACAAGGGGATTTGGAGACCTCATGCACAGATCACAAAAAGCTAGAATGCAAGTTCAGCAGGTCATATGAAAGACATGTGGAATGTTGCCCTTTATTTCAAAGGAACAGGAGTGTAAAAATAGCGAAGTCTTGCCAAAACCATAAATGCACGAGCTAAACCACAACTAGAACACTGGGAACCAGTTTGATTCCCTTGACGAAGGAAAGATATACTGGCATTGGCAACTGGCCAATAGAGGAATTGAGGGATTTTCTTCTGAGAAGAAGTTTAATAGGGCCAGTGCCTTATTGAAACATAATGTTTTTCAGGATCTGGTAGATGGTGAGAGATTGCTCCCCCCAGTAGGAGAATCTATGACCAGAAAGTATAATCTCGGAATAAGAGTTTGCCCATTTGAAACAGAGATGGAATTAGTGGATCTCTGGAATTCATTCTCATGGAAGGCTGTGGAGGGTGAGTCATTAAGTATATTCAAGGTTGATATTGACATGATTTTTAATCAATAAGGGAATCAAGTGTTATGGGGAACAGGCAAGGAGGTGGTGTCGAGGATTATCAGATCAGCCATGATCCCATTAAATGGCACAGCAGTTTTGCTGAATGACTTACACCTGCTCCTACATTGTGTAGCTTCAGGCAGGTCTCCTCAACTGTCCACACAAAGTCAATTTCCACCTTTGTAACTCTAGATAGGTTATAGCTGTGTCAAGCCATTCAATTTGGATTCCAAAATGCCCAGCCACCTTTCAACAGCATAGTGTAACTTGACAACATCCTGTGTACAGCAACTTCTGGGATACACATATAGAGCAACTGAAAACTATCTTCCAGAAATACAGTCAATTGATCTCATGGTCAACCTTGTGAACAACTAGTCTGCTGAAGCCCAAGTGATCTTTCTAGGACATGTAGTGGGTCAGGGAAAGTACTATCTACAGCTACAGAGGTTGTACTGCTCCCCATTCCCACAACAAAATGGGAAATCTTGGATTTTTTGGGAATATGTAGGTTCTACATAAGGTTCCTCCCAAACTTCAACACAGTAGCGTAATGTTGACAAACCTAGTGTAAGAAAAAACAAAGCCAACATAGACTAAAAAATGCCAAACAACTTTTCAACAAGTGAGCCTGTGCCTGCAGCTCCAAACTTTAAATCAGCATTTCATGTAGCCAGTGATGTGAATGATGTAGCATTCAGAGCTGCCTTCCTCAGGAAGATGAACCCAGAATAGATTATTCTTAAATTACTGAGCTACTAGTTAATTTTTGTAAAGAGGTTTAAAGCACAGAAAGCAAGGTTATTACATTGGAGTTTGTTTCTTCAACCATACTATTTAACAGTCACTCACATTGCTGGGAAATTAAATATGATGGCATGTGCCCTTTCCAGAACTTAAAGACCAGTTAGAAATGAAGACTGGGTCTAAATTAAATTGACTGAGGCTAAGTGGCTTGTTGATTGTGTTTGCTGTTTTGTATATTATCTTTTTCAACGCTGGTAATGAAATGATTATATAGTTTTTCCATCTTGCAGGGCATATTGATGGATCAGAACCCCATAGTACTATGGACATTGTTTTAATAAATGTGCTTTGTCTGGCATAGATGTATCCACAGGGATGGTGATCCTTTGTACAATAATCTTTTTGCAGCCCAACTGGGTGAGTAGAGAGTGAAGCCAAGTCACCCCTCTGTATCTGGGAATTTGACAGTTTGGATTAACCTAACTGGAATTATAACAAATCTTTACCAGACAACCCTAAGAAAAGAAATCTCAATAGCAAGTTCATTATTTCATGACTCACAGTTAACACCCACTACAGTGTAAGTGCGAAAGAATTAGAATCTCTTGTGAGTGCGAGCACTCCTGGTAATCTTATTTGCAGTCCACACTAAATTGATTGCCCTTTTCCCCTCCTCCACCTTCAGCAACAAGGGCCCCTTAAACTCAGTGAGCTGTGTTCATCCATTCTCCTGGGTGTCACACATATTCCCCAAGAATTTCATGTTTAGGGTCAGAAAGATCCGATTAGAGATAACACAACCATGCCTTCGAGTTTAATTATAAGTAGCTTTTATATTTATTTATTTTATCTCAAGTAGTTTTGTTTAATTGATCAGAGATTCCTCCCTTTTGCCTCCAGCATGTTTCTTATGGCAGAGGTGAACTGAGCTTGTAAATGCAGTCAGCTAAGTAATCATTCTTGTCATCAAGTCAAAGAGCGAAAACATTATTCTCTCCAGGGAGTCAGTTAAGATAATTGTTCCGGTTATCATGAGCAGAAGGAATAATACTATTCACACTAGGTAGTCTTACCATCAAACTGGTTCTTGTTTATATTGATAGAAGCTGCTACTCTGGTATCCTTGCTCTGATTCCACTTGATGACATTATGCAGAGTTGCGCTTCTCTCATTTACATTGCAATGCTCAGTGGGAACTCTGCAAAAGTTGAGCGCCCATCTCCAGCAATCCAGTCAAGATCAAAGTTTGTGTACATAACTGGAGTAATTTTATTAAATTGCACTTCAGTGTGCAGCCTCAGCTACTGGGAGTTTGTACTGGGAATTGTGTGCTCTCTTCACAATTCTCCAAGATATTTTGTGAAATTACATCTAATGTGTCATAACCTATTTGTTTAAATATCTTTACCAAAATCCCTTTGTTTCTCCTTTCTTCTCCCTTGACAACAATAACTTACATTTGTGTAGTGCTTTTAACATAGCAGACCCAATGTTCTTCGCAAGCCATGAAAAGAGCCAATACTTCGGCAGCGGAAATGTTGATTAACAAATTGTGCTCTGAATAACATTTTGGCACTGTAATTGTTTTATAGAGTTTACGCCTGTAAAGAGGAAGCCAAACACCAATGAGGCCAGCAAAGCAATTGCGCCCTGTTTCACACAAGATGTGCACTGCCCTTCAAATTAGACTATACTCATCCCAAGCCATGCACAGTACACACTAGAATTGTGTACATATCCATCACAGTAATTAAAATACGCGAACAGGAATCTTAAATGTGTTGTCGGATCCTTTTGTGAAATGAGCTTCCCTGGCATACATGATTAATTAACTCAGCAACTTGTGACCATTACAGGCAGTAGGGATCCTCCAGCTGCCCTATTTGAATGGTTGAATACCAACACGGGAATTATTGCTGGTCTTCCATAGCTCCAGCTTCTTGCAGCATGTGAATCTCAATAGTATCACATCACTTTCAGTCTATTATTGTATGTGGGAGCCTACCAGACTGTCTATACTTGGATGAACTATTGCATTTCTACACACATAAACAGAGAGAGAAGCATTCTGGATTAGTGGTGTTGGAAGAGCACAGCAGTTCAGGCAGCATCCGAGGAGCAGTAAAATCAACGTTTCGGGCAAAAGCCCTTCATCAGGAATAAAGGCAGAGAGCCTGAAGGGTGGAGAGATAAGCT
>NC_057714.1:77901281-77933155 GCF_004010195.1 Chiloscyllium plagiosum
TCATTGATGCGTGGACGGAGGGGGATGAAGGTGAGTCCTTTACTGAGGACTGATTGTTCGTCCTCAGTGAGGGGAAGGTCTGGAGGGAGGGTGAAAACTCGGCAGGGCTGGGAGCTGGGATCTGGTGTGGGTGTGGAGCTGGGAGTGGGGGCGGAGCTGCTAACTGGAGTGGGTGTGATGGTGGGGGGAATGGGGGTGGAGTCATGAGCAGGGATGGTGTTCCCCTCAGGGTTCTGGGGGCTGGGAATGGTGACAGTGGGATCTGTGGGGGGCATGTCAGCAGAATGCAGGTGAGTGGCATTGGTGGGGGCGGAAGTGGTGGCAGGCACGGCAGTAGGGGTAGCGGAAGTCACTGAACGTGTGACACCAGCGATGATGTGAGGGGCGGGAGAGAGAAGCATGACAATTGAACTCTCTGGGCAGAATCTTATTGGGGTCTAAGCAAAGTGGGCAATGGCAAGATGTGTAGCAGAATTGGGTAACAAGTGCGTGAGGATCAACATCGGGAGCATTCCTTGCCAATTTTTATGCTTTTCACAAGCCACATGGCAAGGTTCTCACTTACAGTAGTGAGAAACCAATAAAGGGGGATTACTCTTTGTGAAATGCTTTGATGATGGCCCAGCTCACCTCATTAATATTCAGAATCCCACCCTCCCATACTTGCCAAACAGGCTTGGATTCGAGAAAATTCGACAACGAAACCACCTGGCAGTATTACCTCACCACCTTCTCCAAGCGACCTCTATGTTTGACACCTGGTATCGACATTTTTCAGCACGCTGCATTGGCACCAGCTACAGGCATCCCACATCCGATGACATTGGCATCTAATATGTGCCAGTGTATGAGAACCTTCATGACATATCTCCAACCCACTTCAGGATACTTCTGCATTTAAATGGTTCACCTCAGGCTGCACAAGTGAGTATCATTGTAATGCTACAGTAAGAACACTGTGTGCTCAGGGATAGATATCCAGCTCATTGACTGGGACAGGCTGCATCCATTCCTGGGCTCTTCGCTCAGTGACGTAGTGCTCACTCACTCTGAACCTACCTGCTCGTGTCATCACTGCTTTGCATTGGCTTGCCACACCCTGCCTTTTTGCACCTTACGCCCTCAGGCAGAGATAACAGACTCTTATTTCTTCAGAAAAGACAGAAAATGTTGTAGTACCTTAGCAGGTATGGTAGCATCTGTGGAGAGGAAAACAGAATTAACATTTCGAGTCCAGTGACCCTTTGCTCTTTGTTTTATTGAGGGTCATATTCCTTCAGTTTTCCCCACCATTTAGCAGACACACAAAGGAAGGAGACTAGTCACCAATAGACCTCAGTCAAGTCAAGGTCTGTATCCAATACATGTCCAGGACCTACTCAGGGCAGTCAGAGTCACAGTCCTCTTCCCATAAAGGATGAGGAGCTGAATGACAGGTGGCAAGAGAGGATGCAGAATGAGTGAGGGAACACATTGACGACATTTGTGAGGCTGGTAGAGTATAGCCTTTGGTGGGAGGTGGGTGCAAAAGCAAAGATCAAGTGAGTGTGAGTGGGATTTATGTTGGCAGAATAGTGAAGGACATTGACGTTCTTCCTGCAATGTTGGACATTCCTCCAGAGAGCTGTTTGTTGTAGGTTTCTTCCTGTCTTCCAATGTGCAGGGCACCTCCAGACTAACAGTGCTTGATCAGGAGCATTACAGACGTTTAAAGATGGTGCAGTTGCAAAGGATGCTGGTCTTTCAGCTGTTATCCATTGAGTGGCAAGTAGTTCTGGGAATAGCACTTGGAAAGATAGAGTGGAAATTGGATGAGTTAGACACCAAAGGTAGTTAAGTAATGTGGCAAGTTGATAAGATATAGCAAAGGAACTCATTTAGCCTCATGGTGACTCACTGTCCAAAAAATTAGATACAACTCAGACTTAGTGAAAATAAAACTAAGATTCAGCCCACAGGTTTTACATACCAGACTTAAACAATTTAACATGTCGAAATAAAAAGGGATTAGTATCCAGATATCCAAATATTTTGACATCTGCTGTTTGATGTCATCATGAGGTCCCAGTCTATACCATTATCTAGTCAACAAGAAGAGCACGAGGTGGAGTGGTGGAGTTGGAGGAGCAGCTGAAGCAGGAACAACATGAAGAAAAGGAGCTGCCTGGGCAGCTTCAACCACCAGTACCCCTAGCTAGCAGGTCCCTCACAGGACAGTTTAATCAACAGTACTCTGATTGCCATTCATAAACACATCCTGGATAAGATTTGCCCTCGTTCCACTACAAATATTAAATTATCAACATGAAATCAGGAAAATTTTAAAAATACAAAATCTCAATTCTGCTTGCATCTAACTTGAACAGAAAAAATAAGAATATATACTCTGTGAGTTGTTTATCTATCTTAGTGCTCCTACATTGACGGGAATGCATTGAGTTCTGAAGACTGGTCACTGGAATTGAAACATTAACTCTGTTTTTCTCTCTACGTATGCTGCCAAACCTGGTTGTTTCTGCAGCATTTTCTGTTTGTGTCCCTTTTAAGAGATTCTGGCTGATTTTAAATGACATTTGAGATGTCCACTTTCCCATGGTACTTAAACTAATGCATAGCCAATGCAAACCACAATTATTTTCCTGAGGTGCTAGCGTGAACCTCACTTGGAGGTCAGGTGCATGCAGTGTAAATCCTAACAGTGTAAATCTGCTGAGTCTTGGTCTGAAAAGACTGAGAGGAAGACATCGGTGTGGGAAGACACTTCCAAACTACAAGCTGACTGAAGACATGCCACCAGACATGGTGCAAAGGAAGAAATGATTTGGAGATGCCGGTGTTAGACTGGGGTGTACAAAGTTAAAACTCACACAACACCAGGTTATAGTCCAACAGGTTTAATTGGAAGCACTGTTATTTCATCAGGTGGTTGATGAAGGAGCAGCGCTCTGAAAGCTAGTGTTTCCAATTAAACCTGTTGGACTATAACCTGGTGTTGTGTGATTTTTAACAAATGAAGAAAATGATACACAGGAGACCAGAAACAAAGGATTGTAAACATGGAATGCAATGAAGGAGTACAAATTACAGAGGTTGAGGAAACACCCATGCGCATGTTTATCAGCAGGGGTCACTGAACAATCAAGAGCAGGAAACCTTGTCTAGTTTCATTCTCTGTAGCCAGTATTCCTTGCAACAATTGTAGTAGCTTTTCAAAGAAAATTTGCAAAAGAAAACCTAAAAGGAATGTGTTGCTCTGGCATTTCTCTTTTTTCCCCCTGTAAGAAAAGGTCTTATTCCACCTGTGCTAAAGCAGAGGATAGAGGATGTCAGATGAATGCCCTGAACATCATGCAAATGTTAACTTCAGTCTAATGAAGGGTGCCCTCCTGAAGTATCATAATCTGTCTTTTCTCTTTACAGTTGCTGATTAACCTGGTGGGTAAGTTTTATTTACCTCGATTTTAGTTCGGAGTTCCTGTATCTACAGTTTTTTACTTTTAATTTTAATTTCTAGATCATGAATTTGCAATCAAGTAGCCAGTACATCATGGGTTATATTTTAATTTTTGTTGAAACATTCTAATACCTTACCCGGAAGGGTTTGCTCCAAATATTCAATGCTTCAAATAGAATGATCTCTGAAGTGTTCTGCAAAATATTACAAGGTATATGCAGGTAAGATGTTTTCCTAAATTGGAGAGTCTAGAACCAGGAGGCACAATTTCAAATAAGGGAAGTTTGCTTTGATGCAAAATGAATTTTTCTTTTAACTCAGAGGGTTTTGAATCTTTGGAATTGTCTACCACAAAGGTCCTTGAAAGCTCCGATTTTGTGTATTGTTCAGGGTAGAGATTGATAGATTGCTGATTGCTAATGGTGTAAACAATTATGGGAATGGAGTGAGTAAAGGGCATCGATCAGCTTGACTGTATTGAATGGCAGGAAGTCTTGATATGCTGAACAACTTACTCCCTGATCCTCTATTCCGACTGAATAGATGGATCTCCCAATAAAGAATGGAAGGGTGCAGGAGTCAGCAGATATAAACTCTTCTGCATCATTCTGATTACCAGCGTGTTTCTAGATGTGCAACAGGTTTTGTTTACAGTGCCTTAAAAGATCTGTTCCATTCTTTTACACAGAAACATGGAAGATCAGAAGATAAGAGCAGAGGAGATCATTCACTCTCTAAACCATGGCTGATCATCAAGCTGAATATCTTAATGCCATCTTCCTCCATATCCCTTGGTCTCTTTAGCTACAAGAACTGTATCTACTTCCTTCTTAAAAATGCATAATGTTTTAACTTCAATCACTTGCTATGGTAGTGAATTCCTTAACTGACCACTCTCTGGGTGAAGAAATTTCTCTCATCATAGTCCTAAAAACTTTACCACTCACCCATAAAATTGGATCCTCTGGTTCTGGACTCCCCTATCATCGGAAACATTCTTCCTGCATTTATTCTGTTTAATTCTGTTAGAATTTTAGAGGTTTCTGAAATCACCCTCATTCTTCTAAATTCCTGTGAATACAATTCTAATTGATTCAATCTCTAATTCCTCATGCATCAGTCCTGCCAATCCAGAAATCAATTTGGTAAACCTTCGCTACACTCCCTTTCTAGCAAGAACATCCTTCCTCAGATAAGATCAAAACTGCGCACAATATTCCAGGTGTGACTTCACCAATGCTGTGTAAACTGCAGCAATAGCTCCAGCTTCCAGCTCTTACTACAGTTTCTTTACTTTCCTGAGTCCACATCCAATCAAGCACCATGAGTATTGATTGTAATTAGACACACATTACCAAAGGTAGAACAATTGAACACTTCAGTTTCCCCAATTAATTAGATCATGCTTGGTACCCCAAACCGATTAATCCATCTTTATTCTATAGTCTGATAACCTTATCAAATAAAAATCAATTAGCCTTAGTCTTGAAATTTCAGATGACCTAGCCACAATGGCTCATTGGGGTGAGAGCTATAGATCTCCATTATAAATTTTTTGAAAAGGTGATTCCTAATTTCACAGTCAAAGTGTCCTGCTTTTAAGATTATGCCGTATTCTGAGAGAGTCCTAACCAGAAAGAAAATGTTTATTATTATCTAGTCTCTTGAATCTCTGAATCATTGACAAGATCTCAATGTAATCAACCATCAAACACCTTAAACCATATTTATGCAAATTGGCCTTCTAATTTATGTTGCGATATCATTCTGGTGATCATCTCCTGCATCTAAACCCCCCACCCCCTCCCCAACCCGTCCACCATTTGGTCTATAAGTATATCTGTTCTGACCAGGAATACTTGCACAAACACAATGGCAGGTCTCACCAAGACCTTGGAAAAAGGAAATTGCTAACCTAGAGAATACCTAGCCCAACACCCCTCATGTTTAAGTGTTCCCCAGTAAGTCAATCCCAATTTCCGATATAAGGAAAGAATCCTGGACAGTTTGGATAGTTTAGAAACTACTCATCCAAATGAAGGATAAAAACTGCTATATTTCCAAAAGAGTTAGATAATGTTATCCTGCCTTCCAATTTATATTGTTGTAACAGTGGGTTGAAGTACATATATTCAGTGATGTGGCCTTCACTGGCTAAGCCAGCATTTATTGCTCATCCATAATTGCCCTTGAGAAGCTGGTGGTGAGCTGTCTTCTTGAACGGCTGCAGTCTATGTGTTGTAGGTTGACTCAGAATGCCCTTAGGGAGGGAATTCCAGGATTTTAACCCAGCAACACTGAAAGAATAGTGATATATTTCCAAGTCAGGATGGTGAGTGGCTTCAAGGGGTACTTGCTGCTGTTGGTCTTCCGATGCATCTGCTGTCCTTGTCCTTCTAGATGGTATTATCAGGGAAGGAATAGTTCATGGTAATGACATAAGAATGTCACAATATTACATTTAATTTGTTTTGGTAGATTTTTAGATTAGATTAGAGTACTTTTAGATTAGATTACTTACAGTGTGGAAACAGGCCCTTCAGCCCAACAAGTCCACACCGACCCATCGAAGCGCAACCCGCCCAGACCATTCCCCTACATTTATCCCTGCACCTAACACTACGGGCAATTTAGCATGGCCAATTCACCTAACCTGCACATTTTTGGTCTGTGGGAGGAAACCGGAGCACCCGGAGGAAACCCACGCAAACACGGGGAGAATGTGCAAACTCCACACAATCAGTCACCTGAGGCAGGAATTGAACCCGGGTCTCTGGTGCTGTGAGGCAGCAGTGCTAACCACTGTGCCACCGTGCCACCCACGTTAGTAATATTCATTTGGTTTGCAAATTTACTGTGCAGCAACCTTCATGTTAAACCACTATTTGTCATCTTTCTCTTATGAGAGAATAGCCCTATAGTCTGGTAGGACTATGGCAACATTATCTTTCCATTACTAAAAAAAAGTTGAGGGGAAAAGGCAAGAAAGTGCAATTACAGAAAGTAGTGCAACTGTAGAGTTAGTAACAGTATGGATGCAATATACAAATGCCTTCTTCTATGCTATATGTTTTGCTTCTATGAGAGCAGATAATTACAAGTTATGAATGCGCCCTCTCCTAATTATACAGTCTTTATACAAAATAGGGTACCATGACTCTGTGCTGCAGATCAAGCCCTGCTCAACCATGAACTGCACCAAAATATTAATACCTTTTTCAATCACCAAAAATGATCAATTTGTTTCTCTTTATCTCTGTTAATTAGAACAAAAGACTTTTCCCAGGCTTTTCAATGAACTCAAAGATAATACAATTATTGCAGATAAACCTAGTTTTCAAACAAATGGCAAACTGGGTATCAATTAAGCTACTATGTGAATTGAACTATATCTCACTTAATCCCCAACACACATTCATACAGACACCTGACAAGGTCATACATAAACCAGCTCTGCAGGGCAATTACAAGTGGAAAACTAGGGAAAACCATGCAGATTAAGAATCTTAATAAAATAGCAGAATGAAGTGGCTTTCCAATAGTTGCTTTAGTTTTTTGTTAATGAGCCCATCGTGCTGTTGGTCACAGAATGATGGGAAACTTTCAGACCAGATTTCAAATTCAAATGAGAAATGGTTCAGATTCTGCTGTTTGAAACTTCAGTTTTTTCCAAACTGCTTCACTAAGTCCTACTAACTGACAGAGACAGTATTGTCACTGCCCACATCATCAAGGTGTTCATTGAATAAAATACATCCTCTACCTCAGTCCAGAGGTTGTTACCAGGAGACAGCAGCATAGGCCCATTATGGTGTTTCAGTTTATTCACTCAACAATGAAAGCAATATCACACCACCCTTATCTCACTCTAAAGCTTTGTTGGATGTTGCTTTCCAAAATCACTTGTTTCTTTGAAAATAGAAAATAGTCTTCTTAAATCTTTTGATTTTGCTGTTCCCAGCAATCACTTAATAAATCCTTCGCAAACCAGTAATATTTAAATGCACGTTTTTCAGTTCTCATTGTCCATAAATATATGTGCTCCCATCAAGGACAAAGTTGAAAATATGTGTATCTGCTGTTCTACAATAAATTTTCAAAGTACTTTAAATTAAGCTACGTATGTTATGATGGGGATGAGAATTTTAAAAACAAAACATTGGCTATACCCAAGTTTAGGCCCAGTATTTAAACAATGGATTCAAGTTAAACTGGACACAATTTTACGTCTTTTAAGGCTAGTCCCTTCAATTAATTGCACTGGATTAGAAAGATTTCATTGCAGAAATATGATGTCTGCATTAGTGTTGCTTATTGTAATAAGTTTACATAGTAATGTGGTAATCAGATATTCTGCCCATTACTGTTAAGGAATAAAAAATGTTGGAAATACACAGCAGGTTTGTCAGCTTCTATTAAAACGAAAGGCAGATTAATGTTTCATCTATTTTGTTTTATATTTCTGGTATTTGCAGAAGAATCATTATTGACAGTGAGTGCATGTGCAAATTCCAAACGAGATCAAGTACTCAAAAGGGTTAATATATGTCGCTTCACTTCAGTGATGTGTGCCAGTGAGCATTTGGGATGGTATTTTTATTGCAGTTTGCTATTGTTGCAAGTATTTCACTTTGACCATTCTCCCTTTTGCACCATTACTAGTCATGAATAGTTAACTTGTCATGAATAGTTATAAACTGTCAAATTCTCTGCAAGCAGTGTAGAATTTTAAAAAGGCACAATATTAAAAGGAGTTTCCCAAAACTCCTTTATGGGCGGCACGGTGGCACAGTGGTTAGCACTGTTGCCTCGCAGCGCCAGAGACCCGGGTTCAATTCCCGCCTCAGGCGACTGACTGTGTGGAGTTTGCACGTTCTCCCCGTGTCTGCGTGGGTTTCCTCCGGGTGCTCCGGTTTCCTCCCACAGTCCAAAGATGTGCAGGTCAGGTGAATTGGCCATGCTAAATTGCCCGTAGTGTTAGGTAAGGGGTAAGTGCTTTTTGTGAACTGGTCATTCATGTCATTGTTATCTGTGGGACCTTGCTGGGTGCACGATGGCTGCTACATTCACTTATATAGCTGTGACCGAGCTTCACAAAATATTTCATTGGATTTCCTTAGTTGTGGCAAGGTGCCATACAGATACAAGTTCTGTCTTTAATAATATATCAATGGGAACAGTAGTCAATTCCCCTCCCCAGATTCCAGAATGCTGAGGCTAATTTCCTATAGCCAGCAAGTGACAGCCAATTTCTGGTCTGTGGAACACAGCTAGTTATTGCATAAAGTCATTGTGTAAATGGAATGACCATTTGTTTAAATTCAATTGTAGAAAATTTATCTTTGAGAGAGTTGCAAAATTGAATGAACACAGTTGGAATGTGTTTCCAAATCAGCATAATGTTCATTTTGGTGATAGAGCAACTGAGTTTGAATATTCCACAATTCTCAGAAGGTATTCTTCTGTGATAGCACAAAACTTAAAGATGACACCTGCTTAGTTTTGCACCTGGAGGTGCAGCAGCTGAAAGTGCAATCTCCCTTCCCTGCCGAAAAAAGTGAGATGCAAAGGGTGGATCCTGTCCTAAATGTGAAGTAATTGGAATAGCGCACTGCCATTCCTATTCCCAAGACAGCCAAATCTATTTTATAAAGTTGCTAAATTCTATCTGGATTTGCTTACATTAACTCCAGCATCTTCCAAACCATCAACCATTTCCATTTAGAAGGTCAAGGGCAACAGATACATGGGAACACCATCATGTTCCCCTCCAAGTTCCCTTCCAAGCCACTCACTACCCTGACTTGGAAGTATATCACTATTCCTTTACTGTCACTGAGTCAAAAGCCTGGAATTTCCTCCCTCAGGACATTCTGGGTCAACTTACAACACATGGACTGCGGCAGTTCAAGAGGCAGCTCACCACCACTTTTTCAATTAGGGACAGGTAATAAATCCTGGCCAGCCAGCGAAGCCCATATCCCATGAATGAATACAAAAAAGTGTACAGATATGCCTACAGAGACACCTATTCAACCTCACCATCCCCCCGAACCCCTTCCCGCTAACCCCCTCCAAAAACCAGAATTTTATCCACCACTAACACGAGGTACAAGTTCAGCCCAAATTCCAGAGGCACTTCACAGCGCCCTGAATTTATAGCTCAAGCCCAAGAAAGGTCACAGTGCACAAAATGATGACAAACTTGGGGTCAATACCCGGCAATAATAGAAAGCCAATGGAGGTTGTGGTATTGATTAGCTAAGGTATCACAAAACTGGCAGTGAGAAATTGGTCTCTGTTGGGCATATTATTTGAAAATGCACATTGTGGCATAAACCTCTGGCTACAACCTTCCATTTCCAATCCCTCAGAGGCGTGTCAAGTGTTAAACTTCTAAGTGATCAAATAACTCAACTAAGAAACACATTAGGCCCCTTGAGATTAAACAGAGATCTGGGCCCTGTTGAAGGTCCCAGAGACAAGTTGATCAAAAACTCACGTAGTATGAACCATATGTGGTACATTTGATTTATATTGGTCTATAGTGACTTAACCAGTCCTGAGTGAGACCACTGGAGATCAATGAAGCAGCTAAGTTTTATTTTCTTATTGAATGTGGATTGATGAGGAGCAGTTTTTCTGCCATCCTGGAAGCACATATGTGCCAGGTTGGTTAGTGGTGCCAATCCAGGTGTAGAGAAGTAGAGATCGTGAATTGTGTGGACAAATGAGTGGTGTGGGTTTAATGTGAGATTAGAAGGATCACTTTCTTATGAGTGATAGCCCATAGAGCTCCTTTAAGAAGCTTGCAGATCCAATAAGCTGTACTAAGACCTCACGACAGCAGCTGTATTCAGTGTAACCCAATATTGTGAAGGTAGATTCAAAGAGCCTTATTTGATTATGCAAAGTGCCCAAAGCCTGCTTTTTTGCTGACATTTGTAAAAAAAAACTGGTTCAAAATGTGTGTACGCTTCCTCCCTGAGATACCAAAGGCATATAAGGCCATTTAGCCTCCTGAAAAGAGATGACATTTGCTAAAATGTTTTCGTTTTAGTTTCCATAGTATCTTCAGAACTCTCTCAGTTGTTGTACTTTAACTTAGAGCTTTGTAATTAATCTTCTGCTCTGTTTATTTCCCTTCGCTATTTACATTGTTTTGTATTTCAATTCATGTTGAATTACATACTATTTTTGAAGGCAACTTGAAGGAGGGATATTAGATTATATTAGATTCCCTACAGTATGGAAACAGGCCCTTCGGCCCAACAAGTCCACACCAACCCTCTGAAGAGTAACCCACCCAGACCCATTCCCCTACCCTCTATTTACCGCTGACTAATTCACCTAACACTATGAGTAATTTAGCATGACCAATTCACTTGACCTGCACATCTCTGGACTCTAGGAGGAAACCGGAGCACTCAAGGAAACCTGCACAGACATAAGCAGAATGTGCAAACTGCATACAGACTGTCGCCCGAGTTAGGAATCAAACCTGGGTCCCTGGTGCTGTGAGGCAGCAATGCTAACCATTGAGCCACCGTGCCACCATATGGAATGAATAAATTACCAATTTTGTTTGGTAGTCGCAATTCAGTGGATAGGACATTCTTAAATATTATATGACAGTTGGTCTCTGGGAAATACTTTACAAACGAGACATGGGCTACTCACAAATTGTTGCATCATAAGCATTGAACATAATGCTCACAAATGTTGAACATCCTTTCCATTAACCTGAAATGGTCCAATAATTGCAATTGTATTTGTAGCAAATGGTTAAGTACGAAGATGAAGGGAACCAATGCAGCAGGATCAGAAAAAGAATTGCATCTGAAAAAGATTTAAAACTTTCAACCGTTATTTACACATATTGCTCATAATTAAAAAGCACTCAGTCATCTTTCAAACACTGTCAGCAAGGTACTTATGTAAAACTATGCTGAAGGCCATAAACTGTGCTGCATCAATGTGCAGAGTTGCTTTCAGGTCTGTGTTATTCATTTATCAATTTTAATTAACCCTGAATGTAAGGAGGGGTTTCTTCAGGAAGAGAGAGATGTTAATATTTGTGTAAGTAAATTGGCCCATATTCTCAGTTGCATGACAAATTATTTATAGAGAATGAACACTTCTTTCTCCTGTCACATATCACTATTAAATCACCATTGAAATGTAGTAAACACTGCTGCATTTGAATCCTGTTGTGCAAGATGATTTTGTCTAAAAGCTTTTGTGAATTTCTCCCACAGAGCGTACTGGTAATTTGACAGCATGGGATTATAGCACAAACTCATGGCAATTTTAAGACTTTAGGAAGGATTTTATTTAATTTACTGATATAACCTTTAAAAAAAAATCCACTGATAAATATTCACAATATTTGTACATTTAGTTTCTTTCCCATCAGATCAAATTTTAAAAATTAGCTAATATTGACAAAGATAATGCATGAAGGTAGAGCTGAGGCAGAAGTTGTCATGATCTTGAACAATGGAAAAGTGAAGCTATGAATTTAAACTTTGAGCTGAGCTATTTAAAAAAAATCAGATTCACAAAGTAACCATTAATTTCAATAACCTTTCACTGCAAACTATTATTTGTAGGTAAATCCTTTGTATTTATATGCTCAGTTAGAAACTTCTCACCATGGAGATTCTGACAGGATTTGGACTTGTATCTGGTCATGTCAAACATTTATTGCTAATGGAAAACAATGCAATTTGCTTATAGCATTATCCTGTAGATTTTCACAGCCTCTGCATCATATGTATTTTGAAGCATATAGCACATAGTGGTAGTGCACGGGTAAATTAATTTCTACCCTTGTGATAGCAGCACAATTCATACAGTACAAATGGCAAAGAGATACAAATCAGTAAAATAATAACCTAAGTCAAAAACATGAGAAATGTAAGCAGGTGGAGGCCATTTGGCCCTTTTAGTCTTCCCCACTGTTCACCAAGACCATGGTGACAACTTCTGCCTCAGCTCCACCTTCATGCATTTTCTTCATAGCCCTTACTTCTTGTAGTGCTAAAATCAATTGAACTCTATTTTGAACATACTCAGTGTCCAGGCATCCACAGTTTTCAGGCGTAGAGAATTGAAAAGATTGCAACCAGCTGAATAAAGAAATTGCTCCTCATGTCATTCCCAAGTGGCTGAATCCTTATTCAGAGACTGCATTCCCATCCTCTAGATTTTCCTTGCCAGGTGAAACATTCTCAGCAGCTACCTGTCAATCTCCTGACCAATTAGATCGCCTCTCATTCATCTAAGCTCAAGGGAATATAGCCCCAGTCAACTCACTTCTCCACATAATTAAATGCCCTCATCTCAGAAATCAATTGATTAAACCTTCATTGTCTTCAGTCTAGGAAGAGTATATCCTTCCTTAGGGAAGGCGACCAAAAGTACAAGTCCCCCTGGTGTGGTCCACTCTTTACCTAATAAGACTATTTTACCTTCCTACTGTAACCCATTTGTAACAAGCTTCCCTTCTTTATTGCTTGCTATAGCTGCTCAATAACTTTGTGATTCATGCACATGGAAACCTATGATCCATCTAAATAAAAACCTTTTCCTGTCTCTCACTATCAAAAAAAATTCTTTATTCAAGTTTTCCTCCAAAATCAATAAGTTCAAGTTGTGTCACATTGTATCCCAACTATCTTCTTCTTGTACATTCACTCAGAATGTCTAAATCCATCTGCAATCTCTCTACATCCTCCTTACCACTTACTTTCCCAACTAACTTGGTGGTGTCATGGGTTTGGATAGGTTACACTCAGTCCCCTCATCTAAATCATTAACATAAATTGCAAATAGCTGAAACCCAAGTATAACACCTTGTGGTAACCCATTAGTTACAGCACACTATTCTTAAATACTCCTGTTTATTCCTACTGTGTATGCTGTCTCCTGCATTCAACTCTCAATCCATCCAAATATGTTATCCCCAATCCACTGAGTCCTTATTTTGTGGAATGACCTCTTGTCTGGCAACTTTTGGTACGTAAAAGTCCATTAAATTCCCTGGTTCCCCCTTATCCATCTTACTAGTTACAGCATTGAACTAAAGTTTGTCAAATACAATTTCCCTCTCATAAATCTGCATAAACTGCTTAATTGTATTATGATTTTCCATTTGCCTGTATTCATGCCATTAATAATCGATTCTAGCATTCTATCTGCTAGTTGGAGTCGTAGATGTCCATTACACAGAAAAAAGGTCCTTCAACCAATCAAGTCTGAGCTGACCAAAAATGACCACTTAACTATTTGAATCCCATTTTCCAACTCTTGGCCCATAGCCTTGTATGCCTTGGTATCACAAGTGCATTTATAAATTCTTCTTAAAAGTTAGGAGGGTTCCTGCCCCTACCACCCTGACAGGCAGTGAGTTCTGGATTCCCATCACCCTCTGGGTGAAAAAGCTTTTCCTCACATTTTCTCTAAACCTGCTTCCCTTTGCCTTAAATCTATGCTCACTGGTCATTGATTCCTCCATTAAAAGAAAAAGTTTCTTTCTATTATCTATGCCCCACATATAATTTTATATATCTCAATGATGTCTCCTCTCAATCTCCTCTGCTATAAGGAAAAAGGGTCCTGAAGAAGGGTTACACCTGAAACGGTGATTTCTCTACCTCCTGAGCTCCCTGGCTTGCTGTATTTTTCCAGCCTTCTGTTTGTCTACGTAAGGAAAATAAGCCCAGTCTATCCAATCTCTCTTCATACCGAAAACTCTCTAGTCTAAGCAACAACTTGATGAGTCTCCTCAGCACCCTCTGTACATAGGATACTATGGTCCTGCACCTCGGATGCTGCCTGAACTGCTGTGCTTTTCCAGCACCACTCAAACCTAGAATCTGGTTTCCAGCATCTGCAGTCCTTGTTTTTACCATGGAATTTAAGAGCAGGGAGGTTATACTAAAACTTTGTAAAATGTTGTTTTGGCCACAGTGTGCAGTTCTGGAATCAACATTATAGGAGGGATCTGATAGCACTGCAGAGGGTGCCGAGGCGACTCACCAAGTGGTATTATGCAATGAAAAAGGGCTAATTAATAATCTTATTGTAAAATAACCTTGAGATAATTATGATATTAGTATAATAGAATTTTCCATTATGTTTGAAAAAATGTCACTCAATCTGAGACTAGGATGTTAAATCTAAACAGAGGAAATTATCGAGATATATGGAGGAAGATGGCTGCTGTGAATTGGAAAAATACATTTAAAAGTTTGATAATTGAAAGGCAATGGCTTGTAATTAATGAATTAATGTTTGATTTTTGAAAAGCATACATTCCTTTAAAGCAAAAGTACCCAACAGGAAAAAGTGAGAGGGTCATGGTGAACAGGAGAAAATAAAGATGGTTTTAGATCAAAGGAGGAGACTTATAAAGTTGCCATGAATGTTGCAAGCCTTCGGATTGGGAGAATTTTAGAATTCCAAAGAAGGACTAAAAGCAAAAAGAATAGAATATGAATGAAAAATATTAAGAAATCTAAAAGCAGATTGCAAAACCTTCTATAGGCATGTGAAAAGAAAAGGATTTGCAATGACAAATGTGGGTCCATTGCAGGTGAAAACACAAGAAATTACTTTCAGGTGCACCCAGCAAGCTGGAAGTCAAATGGTATGTGCGGACTTATCATAAGAGGATTTGAATACAGAAGCAAAGAAGCCTTGATGTTGATATACACAGAGACCTGGTGCCTTTGTCAACCAGTTACCGAAAGCAAAAAGATAAGTGCAGCCAACAGTGAGGAAGATAAAGAGCATATTGACCTTCATTGCAAGAGGGTTTGCGTACAGGAGTGAGGGTGCCTTACCAAAGCTGTTACAACACCTTTGAGAGACTACACTTGGAGATTAGGAGAAAGTGAGGATTGCAGATGCTGGAGATCAGAGTCCAGAGTGTGGTGCTGGAAAACACAGCAGGTCAGGCAGCATCCGAGGAGCAGGAGAATCGACGTTTCGATGAAGGGCTTATGCTGTGTTTTTCCAGCACCACACTCTCTACACTTGGAGATTGTTCGCAGTTTTGGTCTCTTTATATGAGAAATTATAAGAGAACAAGCTGCTAGTAAAGGGAGAGGAAGAGTGGACAATGGCCTCTCAGCAGGGGCCTGAACTGTGTTCAGGGAACAATTCCTATATCTGGACATCAGTGAGGAATATTGTGTAAGATATTTATGGTTCCGTAGGGAAAGCCTCATTAAAATATGTCACCTGAGACAGACAACTTGAGTAGGGTGAGGATCACATTGTCAGTGCCTCTGAAGGTGACTGCAGCCATGTATGGCCATGGCTTCTTCCAGGCAGCAACTCGAGATATTTACAGCATACTGTAATTTGCTATCTGCTGTTACAGAAGACCCCCAGTTCAAAGCGCAGTAACTGCATTTCATTTCCTCCCAGAGAAAAGTGGGCAGAGTGAGCATGACGTTACTTCATCATCCTGGATGCCATTGACTACACACGTCACTTTATTGATGTTGGGTGTTATCAACATCACCAGGAGGCACCCCTTGCCATTAACTATACATTGAACTGCTGAGAAGCAGAATTATGAGGAGGAGGAAGATCAGACCCATGGGAAGAGTGAGAGGAAGAATTGGATCAGATAATGCAATCCAGATATCTGCTTTCTGTCTATGCTTACTGTGAAGAAGTCATTCAAGCCTCATACCAGTAATCACAACTCCAATTCTTCATTCGCCAGAAGCCCCAAATCTACCACTCCTTGTTGCTGATCATCACAGTGTCCATTTGGCTATAGTACAAAAATAAAACCTACCAGCAAATAAATGTTCCGAATGAATTTATGCCACATTGCAGAGAAAAGTGAATAAATCACTTTAGACCATTCCCTCAGCGTATGTTTGCTGTGTTTCTTTGACTGATCTCACGTTCCCACTCAGTATCAGAGCAGGGTCTGCAGCATGGCTGGTGAAAGGCTGCTGACCAGTAATGGAGGAGACTTCGGGTGGCTTTGCAGGATGCACACAAGCAGCTTCAGGCCTGGAATCCCTAGCTGCACCAACGTTTAGTAATTTGGTGGACTTTCCAGCCCCATGCACTTGCCAGCAAATTTGAAAAGTCCATAAAATACTATTCAATTACAACTTAAGTACATACAGCTTTCCTTTACTACTTCTTAATTGTCATTTCTCCAAATCACACCCACTTACCAAGCACCACTGGTGAAGTTTGGTCATGAGCGCTATGGTGTCCACGTCAATGCCATATGAACATGCAAACAAGGAAGAGGAGTAGGCCATTCGGCCCTTTGAACCTGCTCTGCCACTCAATAAGATCATGGCTGATCTGATTTAAACTTCAACTCTACATTCCTGCAATTCCTCGATAATCTTTCATCTTCTTGGTAATCAAGAATCTACTTCAGCCTTAAAAATATTTAAAGATTCTGCATCCGCTGCCTTTTGAGGAAGGGAATTCCAAAGACTCACAAACCTCTGACTGAACTAAAAAGTCCTCATCGCTGTCCCAAGTCAGCAGACTGGGCTTATTTTCCTTCAAGCAGCCTCCATACAGCTTGGCAACTGGCAATCAACCAAAGGAGGGCAGAGAGAAAGCCAAGCAGCTCTGAGAAAGCTGGGATGAGGAAGGAGCAGTCTCGAGACCCTGACAAGCTATGAGCTGCCCTAGGAGAAATGGGGCTGGACAGAAATGCTGTAAAGCAAGCAGCCATCAGAAGAGAGGTATAAGTAGCAAGAAGCTACGAGAAAACTGGAAAAGCATTTGAAAGTTGTGGGTCAGCACTGTTAGTAGCCATTCAAATGCAGGAACAGCCTCCAGAAACCTATCGGGCACAAGAAGTTACAACACAGCTGAAGAGCAGCAAGAAGCTGTGGGTGGTCTGAGGGAGCAGAGAGCTGGAGGAGCAGCAAAAGGAAAAGGAGCTGCCACTCTGGTAGAGAGGCAGACTAAGAGGCTTTTAGTGACGGAAAAAATAGACAACCAAATATCACCAGTGCACTCTTCTTTCTGTTGACATAACCATTTGAACTGGCAAATTAAAGTCAAGCTAATCCGCCTACCAAAGGGAATGTTATGTATATGTTTGCATATAGTACATGCCTCTGCCTACATCTAATAGAAATGTTCAGGTGAGGTGAAAACAAGATGCTAGTGATTCCATATAAACCAAAAGTATCTAAAGTGTCTTCATGGCTACATATCCTCCCTCATATGCCTTATCTTCTCAAAAGTAGATGCTCCAACTACCTTGCTTGAAATTTTCATCTCCCACATAGCTACTATTGTGGTGTCTACATGAAAGTGCCAATTAGTGATGAATTACGACAAATTATGACCAATTTTAGCTGTGAACTCAGACACTGGTTTGAAACTGCTTGAAATCTTGCAACTTGACCCCTTCTGCCAGTGAGAGGGGAGGAGACTTTCTCAGCCCCATTAGTGAGAGCTGGATTCAAATGCCTGTCACAGAGATGAAAGGAAATTGTGCTGACCCACTGCATCTACGAAGCTCCTATACAACCAGATTTATATGTTCCAGTCTGTGTTGACAAATTCTTCATGTTTACATGATTCTATTATCTGCTGAAATTGAACAAAGTGGCATTTTACTTCATTGCCCATGAATAGAG
Source organism: Chiloscyllium plagiosum (assembly GCF_004010195.1). NCBI lineage: Eukaryota > Metazoa > Chordata > Chondrichthyes > Orectolobiformes > Hemiscylliidae > Chiloscyllium > Chiloscyllium plagiosum. The sequence goes on from NC_057714.1 coordinate 77,919,387, forward strand.
AAAATTCCAAACGTTTTCTGTTAAAAGACCCAGTTAAGTGGTAGAAAATAAAAGGAGCATTCCTATATATAGAGAAATGCAGAAACCATTCTGCCTTTTAACTACATTCCAATTGAAGATAAAAGATTCTTCACATCTCTTGGTCTTATGTTGCTTCTTTTCAAAATTTGTTTCTATAAGTTTCATGAACACTTTTACAGGTGATAGTACAAAGGAAGAAGTTCCCATTTCATTTGCAGGATTAGTTTAATGGATTCAGTTGGTTCATAAGGCCTGGGCTTTGAAATGATACTGTAGATAACAAAATTTCTCTAAGATTTTGCAATACTTGTTTAAAAGTTTCAACGTACATTGTCATATGAAAGTTCTGGCTACTGTCCATATTTTGTTGCAAAACCGCTATTGATTGACAGCAAAAACTGCTAAAATTCCTGTAAACACAAAGTACATTTAAAATCTGTTCCTCAGTACTTACTGTATTTACAAAAAAAATTCCCTTGAAAAGGTGTGACTGTTGAACACTTGTTGCTGAGATCATTTCTTACAAAATGGTCATTAGTACTTTGGCAACTACTAGTTTTGTCCTTGAGAATGATTACATCCCAATCTTGAGCGTTAGCATTTGAAAATAATTCTGGTAAGAATTCCATGAGAAGAACTATAAAAACTAAAACAGCAACATATTACTTCGCTTTCTCTGGTCTTCATAACAAGTTCAGCTTTTTTGTGAAACACAATTACTTGCAGGTTGTTATACTGCTGATTGTAGCTATGATTGCAATTGCGGTTTACAGAATAAAGCCATACAACTGATGTATTTTTCATTTGTATACCCACCTATAATTTTTCTAAATCAAATACAAAGGGGGCATTCAATGCAATATAAATCTCCTGCAGAGTGTGATTTCTATGCACACATCCTCCCAACATTCCACTCGAGTAACCACACATGCCCTCTCAGCATCTGCCTCAACCCCCACCATTCTGCTATATGGCAGCATACCTAAAATGCTATTATTGAGACACTTTGAGACACTGCAGAAATGTCATTATCTTTAAATAGCAAGATAATGCTTTCAGGACGTCACTGAAGTCTGCACTAAAAAACTCCCAGCAATCCAGCAATTGTCCACGCATGCACCAACATCGTAACAGTTTTATATATATTTGTGTGCGTGTGTGTGTATCCCATTTTTAAATTTAAATTTTTTTTACATGTATTCAAATTGAAAGTAGATGATTTATGGGCATTTTGTCATGGTAATTAATTATTGCTTCACAATGGTTCCCAGTAAATAATGATCCTATGACAAAAATCTTGCATACAATAAATGTGCAACAGTGAATATCAATGCTTTGATCTCTACAAGACTCCAGAACCACTTTCTGTACCACACACCTCCTTCTATTAGCTGGATTCCCCCTTCCCCTCCACACACTTGCCCGTCTGGTTCATATATTTATGTCTTGATTCTCCCATTAACCATCAATTTTTAGTTCTTAGCATTACCCCGTTCATCTGGCTGAATTTCCTCTCTTTCGGCATCGGCTATTTGGATTTTCCTTTCTAAAGCATAGCACCTCCCACCAGTCAGATTTTTTATTTCTGGGCATTCCACCCCCCAATGTCTGTTTTATTTCATCCTTGATATCCCTCCCATGCTCTGAAATTTGGCATCTCCATTTTGCTGGCTGGATTTCCTGATCACATTCTGGCAACTACAACCGCCTCTTCCCATCCTTCTCTGATCTCTGCTCTCATTCCGTCTCTCTCCTTACCTTCATTCATGGTCATGGTCAAATTATCTCTTGCCCCACAACCCACTTGACATGATCTTGATTCCCCATGAACAGTGCTATGGGAGATTGACTTGTGGATATACATTTCTGAATAAAATCAGCTAAAAATACAACTGGAATGCAGACTTCATCCATGTTGGTAAAAGGACAGAAATAGATTCCATTCTTCAGAGTCTGAGACTCAATGAGAGACAATATGCCATAGCCAGGGATGATAACTCTGGATCACCTATGAACATGTTGAAGTTCTGCTCCAAGCTAATATTTTAAAAGAGGATTGCAACAGTCAAACAAATAACAATGGATGCAAATTGAAAGCCATCCAAAGAGACAGAGACTCTGGACTCTTAGAGCTGCAGGTCTCAACAAAAACTTTAAATATGGACTACAATATAAACTAAACTGTAATAACATTTGAGTATCACAGACTGTGAACATTTTTTAAAAAGACAAAAGTCTAGGTAAGAAACATCTTTGTGGTTTCCTCTTCCAAGCACACACAGGAGCAGGGGTTAAAAGCAACTTTGATTTGTGTGTATGTTAGTGACCAAACATCCTCATGCTGTGAAGGTTACAGTTTTGAGAACAGAAATTAAACGCCCCTGCAATGCAAGCAAAGAAAGAGAAAATACTCTCGCTCAATCATTGTCAAAAGGATCTGGGAGAAAATACTTTCAGTCAATCTGCAAAGTCAAGACTCTTAAAATTGACTGTTAAACTATTAATGTCAATGCTACCAACAAATTCTATTGCAATTGCCACAATGATATATTTTTCACAAATCAATCTGGGACCAGCCTCAATAACTTTTTAAAATGTATATATTTTTGTACTCACTTATTCTTAATCTATTGTGTTGGGTTACTATTTCTTTTCATGTTTAGTGAGCAATAAGTTATTTTTTATTAATTCAAGCAAGTTTGGTTAAATTGGCACATTTTAAAACAAACTCATGTGGCCTGCAAGAAAGGTATCCACAAGGGAGAAAATCTTTTGGAAATTAACCAGGTTGCAACAAACCAAGTGACCTGATGAATACAGAAGGGAGCCAGTTCATCCTTCCTCATTTTGAGGTACCCCATCTGGAACCTCACCCAGATCTGGTGGTAACAAATATAACTGTGTATCAGTTTCAGAATGGACATTTAGTGGTATGTATTTTAAATATACATGTTCCAACTCAAGGCTGAAGAAATAAGCCAGTCTAGAAAAAAAGCTGGCATGCTAACATTGAGGTCCTGAATGCAAAAGCAAAAAAAAATGCAGCTTTCAGGTAGTTTATTTTCAATACCTTAATAGCAATTTATTTGACATATTGATTCCAGGTGAGTAAAATGAATTAGAAATAGGGGCAGATAGCCATATTGTCCCATTTTAGGTTTGAGGTGAACAAAAAGGCCTCGTCCGTTCACAGGGAAATCCTTACAAATGAAGTCAGTGACTTCAGATAGCCTCAAGTCCAACAACATGCTGGCTGAGTGCTATTTCATGTTTCAGGCCATATAACATTAATTCTAAATAGCTCTGAAAAGCTTTGTAAAATCATTAAAATCAAGATTTCCTTGGAATTGCAGCACTTGAATACATTTTATCCTGTTTTGCTACTCAGATTCTCTGATGCTTTGGGGACTATTGTTCAGGCACAGCCATTTTTCAGTCATCACCATAACAATAGCACAATGAGCGTTACCATGGAAATCTTGTGTGTTTTTTTGAGAAAGAGATTGAAAGATCAACAGAGGAAGGGCAGGCAGGTTAAACTGTGTTCACCAGTCATTACCAGCCTCACCAGATTGTAGAGACAGAAGTTTTCGTACCTCCTCCATTTGTCAGAGAGTGCTTTTTGGAGGCTTCAATTTAAAGGGTCACCATGCCGAAGACCCAAAGTTGACCTGTGTCTAAGTACTCGCACAGATATGGCCCTGTCAACGACTACGAGGTGAGATGATCTTAGCATTGAGTTCATTCTGGGTGATATGCTCCCAAACCTGTCCTTTTTTTAATTGCATATGGCAGTCGAAAGCACCAATTGTTTTCTGCTATGCTACTTCCTTTAGATCACAATGAAATAACATACGGCATTAATTTTTATTTAAATAGAAACAATGTTCAGGGTTAGAGGGTAAAGGCTGGAGATCAGCATTAAGTTAAAATGCTCGGAAAGCCAGTATAAACACAATGGGCTGAATGGCCTCTTCCTGCGCTGTAAATATTTTGTGGTTCTGTGACAACTGTGGCTCAATTGTAGCACTCTTACCTCTGAGTCATAAGATTCAGCATTCAAATCCCAGTCTGGGGCTTGAGTACAAATATAAATACTGGCACTCCTGTTACAGTACTGTGGGATCACTCTGGGTTTTCTGCATTACAATAGTGACCACACCTGGAAAAGCACTTCATTGGCTGTAAAGTGCTTTGAGACAAATGGTGGGCATTAAAAGCACTATATAAATGCACGTCTTTCTCTTATCCTGCAGTTAGCTGTCCTTGAGTACAGTGACCAATATCAAGATAAACACAAGATACACTTAAAGTAGTAGAAGCAACATATTTGGGAATCAAGAGACTGAGCCTTAGTATTAGAGTTCTGAGCTATGAGAAAAGGCTAGCAAAGCTGAATGTTGAACTATTTGAAGAGGATTCATTTTTTCGTTTGTTCAGTTCAGTGTTTGATTTGTTTTTGATATTGATATACTTAACTTTTTGATTTTTGCATACTTAATATTAAATCTGTGGGTTAGGAAAGATAGTTTTTTATATATGAGGTGCTATTGAGAGCATCTTCTTTTTAGACTTAATGTCACTGAGGGCATACAAGAGACACAATGTGATGACTTTGTAGAGTTAGAGAAGTGATTACACAGCAGGATCAGTGTGATAGATATGATGATTGACCATCAGGAAAGGTAAGAAGGTAGTTCAGAAATCTCTTACGGCTATTCCTCTCTCAAACAGGTAGTCTGTTTTGGATACTGTTGAAAGAGATAGTCTCAAAGGAAAACAGAAGTGGTAGTCAGATCTTGGGCACCAAGAATGAATGTTATGTTAAATGGGGTTTGTCAAGATTTAAGAGAATAATTGTTATAGGGGATTGTCCTGTCAGGGGCATAGGCAGGACTTTCTGCAGCAGTGAGCGTGAGTCGTGAATAGTATGTTGCTTTCCTGATGCCAGGGTTAAGGATGTCTCAAAACATTTGAAGCATATTGTCAATGGGGAGTGTAAGGAGGAAGTTGTTGTAGACATTGGTAGGAAAGGCCTAGTTCGGGAAAGGGTTAAAGCTTTGCAGAGTAAATGTAAAAGGTTTGGTAGAATGTTAAATATCAAAACATCAAAAGTAGGAAGTAAACCAGAGATTATGATGCCAAATTCTAATGAGGGGATTAATAAAAAAGATAGGAGAGAAATCAGTGGCTGAAGAGGTGGTGTAACGTGGACCTTCTTGTATCATTCAGATCCCTTCTGGGACAGAAAAGACCTGTTCAAAGGTTGAGTTTCACCTGAACTAGAAAGGGACCAATATCCTGGAGATTCGCTAGTTCTATTTCAGGAGCCAGTAAACTTTTAGAGAGGGGGATGGGGGCTTTGTAAGTAACATTGAAAGTAGAAAGAAAGATGAAGAAGGTTCTGAATCAGAAAAGAGCAAGTTAACGAGAAAAGACATACAAAGGAAAGTCAGAGAATGTAATAGCTCTGAAGAATTAAACTGCATTTAATTCAATGCAAGAGGTCACACTGGTAAAGTTGATAAACTCAGTGCATAAAGGAAACCCAGGGCTGGGACATCATCGATATTACAGAAACTTGGCAGAGGGTAGGGCAGGACTGGCAGCTCATGGTTCCAGGGTTTTCAATGTTATGGGAATGATAGAAAGAGGAGAGGAGGGGCATTTGATTAAGAAAAACATTACTAGAGAAGCTATTTCAGAGGGATCATTTAGTGAAAATATGTGGGTTGAAATTAGAAATAAGAGAGGGACAATTGCCTCAATGGGACTGTATTGGAGCCCCCCCCCAATAATCAGAGGGAAATTGAGAAACAAATATGTAAAGATCTCAAAGGTATGTAAAAATAAGATTGTAATAGGAGGTGATTTTCATTTTCAAAATATTGACTGGGACAGGCATAGTGCTAAAGGTTTGGAAGAATTTGTTAAATTTTTTTTATCAATGTAAATATTCTACTTAAGAAGAAGCAAATCTGGTCCTTCTCTTACAAAATAAGGCAGGGCACATGACTGAAGTGTTAATAGGGGAACACTCTGGGACCAGTGATCATAATAGCATTAGTTTAAAACAGTTATGGAAAAGGATGAGTCTTCCAGAAAAGTTAAAGTTCTAATTAAGGTAAGGCAAATTTTAAGGATATGAAACAAGAAAAGCTGATTGGAGTAGACTGATAGCAGGTGAAGGGACAACTGACAAGTGGGAGGCCTTCAAGAGTGTGAAAATGAGTGTTCAAAAGCATTATATTCTCATTAAAGTGAAGGTAAGACTGGTCAGATTAGGGAACAATGGATGAATAAAGATATTGAGGTTATAGTCAAGAATAAAAAGAATCATACATTAGATATAGATCAACTGGATCTCTTGAAGAGTATAAATTTATAGATTTAAAGACACAAACACATTTTTTTAAGTTAGGATGGCGCTGGAAAAGCACAGCAGGTCAGGCAGCATCCAAAGAGCAGGAGAGTCAACATTTTGGAAGAGCTTATGCCTGAACCATCGACTCTCCCGCCCCTTGGATGCTGCCTGACCTGCTGTGCTTTTCCAGCACTACCCTTTTTGACTCTAACCCTCCAGCAGTCCTCACTTTTTCTCAGGCAGATTTTTTTTAAGATGAGAGGAGAAAGATTTTAACAAGATACAAGGGGCAATTGTTTTGAAAAATCAGTGTGGTTCATGTGTGAAATGAAGTGGTACATGTGGGTATAGTTACAAAGTTTAAAAGACATTTAGATAAGTACATGAATAAGACATATTTGGAGGGATGTGGACCAAGCACAGGCAGGTGCGGTCAGTTTAGTTTGGAATTATGGTTGGCATGGACTGGTTGGACTGAAAGATCTGTTTCTATGCTGCATGATTCTATGAGTGCTGGGGCGTTTTTTAAGAAGAAAATTAGGAAGGCAAAGAAGAGATCTTGTCTGATAAGGTTAAAGATAAGTCAGAAAGATTCTACATATACATTGAGAGCAAGAGAGCAACTACAGAGAGAACAGGACCCCTTAAAAATCAACGAGGTGGTCTTTGTGTTAAATCTCAGGAGGTGGGAAAAATAGTAAATGAATATTTCATGTCTGCTTTCAGTGTTGAGAAAAAAATGGAGGCGAGAGAACTCAGGGAAATAAATATCAATGTTTTGAAAACAGTTCAAATTACAGAAGAGGAAGTGCTGAGGGTCTTAGAAAATGTGAAAGGTAGATAAATCTCCAGCACCTGATCAAGTGTATCCCAGGATGTTGTGGGAAGTTAGGGAGGAAATTGCAGAGCCCCTAGCAGAAATATTTCTATCATCTATAACTACAGATGAGATGCCTGGTGACTGGAAGGTGACTAATGTCGTGCCATTGTTTAAGAAAGGTTGTAAGGAGAAGCCTGGAAACTACAGACCTGAGAGTCTGACATCAGTGGTGGATAAAATATTGGAGGTGATTCCGAAAGATTTACATGCATTGATTTGCAAAGATTGATGAGGGCAGAGCAGTAGATTTTCTTTTCTTGGACTTTGGTAAAGCTTTTGACTAATTAATAAAGTTAGATCACATGGGATTCAGGGTGAGCTTGCCAATTGGATACAAGAGTGGCTGACGACAGGAAATAGGGGGTGCTCGTGGAGAGTTGTTTCTCGGACTGAAAGCCTGTGACCAACCAGTAGTGGGCCTAGTTTTGTGTGCCATTTATATAAATGAATTGGATGAAAATATAGAAGGCATGGTTAATAAGTTTGCAGATGACACCAAAATTGTTGGTATAGTGAACAGTGAAGAAGGTTATCGAAGATTACTAAGTGGTTGTGATCAATTGGGTCAATGGGCAAAGGAGATGCAGATGGAGTTTAGTTTGGATAAATGTGAGGCATTGCATTTTAGTAATACAATCGAGGACAGGACTTATAATGATTGGACCTGGGTATTTTTGTAGAATAGAGAGACCTAGGAGTTTGGGTACATAATTTTTTTAAGTTTGTGTGACAGGTAAATAGGGTGTTTAAGAAGGTGTTTGGTACACTTGCCTTCACTGCTCAGTCCTCTGACTAAAGATGAGTTGAGGTTGTACAGGATATTGGTGAGGCCGCTTCTGGAGTACTGTGTGGTTCTGGGTCACCCTGTCATAGGAAGGATATTATTAAACTGGAGAGGGTTCAGAAAAGATTTTCCAGAATATTGCTTGGAACGGAGGACTTGAGATTTAAAAAAAGACTGGAAAGGCTGTGACATTTTGTACTGGAGAGTATGAGATTGAGGGGCGACCTTATTGAGATTTGTAAAATCATGAGAGGCACAGATAAAGCTAATGACATGGGTCTTTTCCCTGTGATAGAGGAGTTCAAAACTAGTGGGCATAGTTTTAAGGTGAGCGGAGAAGGATTTTAAAAGCACATGAGGGGCAACTTTTTTTATACAGAGTGGTTCATGTTTAGAACGAACTGCCAGAGAAACTGGTGGATATGGGTACAATTACAGCGTTTAAAAGACATTTGGATAAGTTCATGAATAGGAAAGGTTTGCAAGAATATGGTCAAATGCCGGCAGGTGGGGTTAGTTTAGTTTGGGAACATGTTCGGCATGGACTAGTTAGACCGAAGGATTTGTTTCCATGCTGTCTGACTCTATGTTTTAACTCTTCTACTTAGAAAGTATCTGAGAAGTGATATTATAAAGGTACTGTATACAGAGAGTTACCAATATGGAAAAGATTGAACCAGAACATTTTTGTGAAGTAAATTGTGAAGGTAGAAAAAGGAGCCCGAGGATTAAAATTATTAAAGGCACATTTAGGATGAATCAATAAATTCTTAGTCATACAAAGTGTGATCGATGTATGAAATGGATACAGTAATATATATTTTAAAATCTAGAATATAATGATGGGGATTGTAGGGTGTCCAGAATGGAAAAATTAAGCCGGGTCCAATGGCCTTCCCTATCTGTGTTAATCGTATGAAGACAGACAAATTACAATGATATTTTTAGGACTGTATTTCACATACAACTTCTAGCTGAATTTAAACAGCCACTGGAAAACAACAAAAATTGTTTATTCCCGTCTTTTGCAAGAGTGCAAAGAGAAGAGTGACCAAATACCAGTGAAATTCAAGATAGCACTAGGCACAAAAGAGAGGCAGACTAATTTGCAAGAAAACATAATAGATATGAGAATTGGAAACAGTTTAGAAGTTAGAAAAGGAGGACCAAGGAAAAACCAATAGAACTATGGATGCTGTAAATCAGAAACAAAAATATAAATTGCTGGGAAGATTCAGCAGGACTGGCAGCATCTGTGAAGAGAAAAGTTAAAATTTCCAGTGCGGTGACCCTTCCTCAGAACGGAAGACCAAGGAATAGATCAAGGGAAAAATAGGGGAAGCTTAGAGGGAATATAAGAACTGACTGTAAATGTTTCCATTTGTATTTAAAGAGAAAAAGATTGGTAAAAACAAACGAAAATCCCTTAGTCAGAAATGAGGGAATTTACAATGGGGAGCAAAGAAAATGGCTGACAAACTAAATTTATAATTCACTTCTGTCTTCATAAAAGAGGACACAAATAACTTACCAGAAATGATGGGGAACACAGGGTTTAGTGAGAGAGAGAGGAACAGATACAAATCTCTAAGCAGAGAAATGGTGTTGGAGAAATTAATGGGGTCGAAGGCTTATAATTCCCAGGGTCTGATAATCTACAGCCCAGAGGAAGTGGCCCTAGAAATAGTGGATGCATTGAAGGTAATCTTCCAGGATTCTTAAGACTCTGGATCAGTTCTGACAGATTGAAGATTACCTAATATAACCCCACTATTTAAAAAGGGAGATGGAGAGAAAACAGGGAAATATAGACCAGTGTGTCTGACATCAGTAATGGGGAAGATGCTGGAGCCCATCAGAGATTTTATAGAAAAAAGCGGTGGAATCAGACGCAGTCAGCATGGATCTGCAGAAGAGAAATCATGCTTGACAAATCTACTGGGCTTCTTCAAGGATATAACAAGTGGAACTGATCAGGGGGAGTCAGTGAATGTGGTTATGAGTGAAGGAACATTTCCAGAGGTTGGCACCTCACGATATTATCGATATTCATGTTAAGGTTTGAAAATACTTAAGACTTTTAAGAGGGAGGTAACTGGAATTTGAAGGTGGTTTCAAATGAAACTGAGCTTATAAATTCATAAAAGGTCAGGGCAAGAATTATGAGGAGATATATATTATATATATATCTCCAGAGGAGTTTATATATTATTTAAAATTCTAGGCTCTTGTGTCAGAAGTGCTTAAAAATGTAAAAGCAAAGAAACAAATAAATCCCAGGAAGTAACGTAAGTGAGACAAAATTAATAAATTGCAATTTTCATCTCATATACTCAGAATACTGTAAAATGTAGCTGGTAAAATATTTTGCAGTTATTGGATAAGATTTTCCCTAGGATTGGGAGTTCAAAACTAGAGAGGTTAAATGTTAAGGTGAGAGGAGGAAGATTTAATAGGCTCCTGAGGGGCAACATTTTCACAGGGAGGGCGATTTGTCTGTGGAATGACAGAGGAAGTGGTAAATGCAGTTTACAGTTACAGGAAGGGTTTAGAAGGATATTATCTTTGAGGAGAAAGTGAGGTCTGCAGATGCTGGAGATCAGAGCTGGAAATGTGTTGCTGGAAAAGCGCAGCAGGTCAGGCAGCATCCAGGGAACAGGAGAATCGACGTTTCGGGCATAAGCCTGATTCCTGAAGAAGGGCTTATGCCCGAAACGTCGATTCTCCTGTTCCCTGGATGCTGGCTGACCTGCTGCGCTTTTCCAGCAACACATTTCCAGTGTAGAAGGATATTAGCCAAATGGCATGAGTTTAGTTTGGGATACTTGGTTGGCATGGATGAGTTGAACCGAAGAGTTTGTCTCTGTGCTGTAAGATTCTATGACCCAATTTAAAAAAAACAGAATAAAGAACTGTGGGAGCAGGAGGGAGTTAGTTCCAAGGTGGCATTCCTCTGTGGTGGAGCTCTATGATCCAAAACCTAATCAGGAAAGCTTAGTGTACTCCAGCATGCTCGATGGTTGACCAACCAGCATGGTTAATTAGTGACCGTTTGGAATAGGGATACAATTCTTCCCATTCATCTCATTTGCTCATTTCCCAAAAGACAATATCGGGAATCAGTATAATGCATTTATTGGGAAGTTTAGCACTGCTGTATGCAGTATGATGGTGGGTTACTAAGTGTGTCAGTCCTGAGTGATGGACAATTAGTATTGCTGATGCAAGGTGCATATACTTATGGCTTCCCTTTGGCACTGTTTCTAATTCTTGACTATTGAAGAAATACCTAACAAATCCACCTACATGATAATATTTGACCATCTTGTTGGTGTCAACCTATTGATAGAAGACAGATTAGTTGGATGTTTGTGCAAATTCAAAAAATGATTTCTGAAAAAGTCTCTAAAATTGGAGAAGAGTTGAATCGATACTTAGTAAAGGGTGAATGCATATTTGGAGTCACTGAGTCGGCAGTTATTGATAGTAAAAATCTTCACAAAAGGAAGTTCTTGCACTTAGGTAGCTCCTTTCACAATCCCGCTATATCCTGTAACACTCAGAAGGCAATTAATTATTTTTCAAGTAAACACTCAATTTGGAGAAACACGACAGCTAGTTTACACACCAAGTTCCACAAACAGTAATGACAAAAAGGAATCAAATAACAAATTTCAGTAATTTTGGTTCAAGGAAAATATGTGCATCAAAAAATCATCCTTACTTTTCTTTGAATAATGCCATGGAATTTTTTTTCAGAAGGTAGACAGGAAAGCCTTAGTTTCACATTTCATTTGAAAGACTGCATTTCTTACTGTTTAACATTCCCTCAGTCCTACACTGGAATGTCAGCTTGAATTATGTGTTCAAATTTCTATAGCATGGCTTGTGCTCCATAGGTTTTAGGACGTCAGTGTCAGAGGATTGCCACTGAACCTCACCTGACAAAAGGCATTAAAACCTGGAGAAATTACACTCTGAACTATTGAGTATGTCCCATGTCTACATTGAAACAAAAACTGGTAGAGACTCCAAATCCTACTGGAGCTTTTCGGACAAAATTAGAAATCACCCAAATTTAGAAGCCAAGGTTACAATGCATGATAAATTCATATCCATTTAAAACAACAGAGGAAGCACTCCAACTTCATGCTGTCGCTAATTAAAAACAAGGTGCATTCTAGCTGAACAGGGGCGGAAGTGACAGAAGTGGAAATAAAGAAGAGAGAAGTCCTTGATAAATGGTGTTACAGGCCAGAGGTTAGGAACAAGGTTCAGTGATCTGGAATGCTGGAGGCCTTGGTGCGGGTTGTATGCGCACAGCAACCCTCTTCCCTAAGTGGAGCAGAAGACCCAGAGGCAGGAGAAACTTGCCACAGCTTTCAATGCCAGCAGTACAGTCCAAATGAACTGGCTGCAATATGCCAGAGTTTAATATCTGTGCTCAAGTGACAACAGTGACTATAACTTCTTGTGCATTCCTTTGCAAATAGGCTTGCACACTTATACTCACCACATCATACTCACCCACAAACCAGAGCCACAGCAATAACAGTGCCAATCCCATCCAGTTCAGAAGCCTACGTTCAAGGTTGGGCAGAATTCTGTGAACATTTGTGGATTGCATAAGGTGAACATATTGTTCTTGCCATATCTGGAGATGTGAAAAATGCTCCTGGAAGACCCTGGGCAGATAAGATCATCTACAATGAGCTTATCTTTCCCCTCCTCCTCCTAAGTGGGCAGCCTGCTGATTTATTGGCTGCTTCTGCATCATCTCCCTCTCGCTGCAACCTGACGAAGGTTACTACTGTGACACTTAGGACTGAGAACAATTGGAGTGACACAGTGCTTACAATTACATCTAAATGTTCCCCTGTACAAAATCACCACCCTCCATAGACCTGCCAATCAACAAACTCCTCTTTGACAAACTTAAACAGAATCAGGAACATTGAGCCCATGAAAGGACGGGCATAGTCAACATGTAACTGAGTCCAATGTTTGCCCAGCCATTCCCATGAATGCAGGGCTGCTGCTGTGGGCAATTTTTGTCATTGTTGGCACTCTGGGTACTGCCCCATCAATGTAGCTATATAAGCATCCAACCCTGGCCACCAGAGAGCTTCTTGCACCAACGACTGTGGTGGAGTTTGGCCAGAATCTGGTAGTGAACTTTACTCAGGACAATCAATCACTCTTGCTCCCCACAGTAATATGCCAATGTCTACAGTGATCTGGTCTCACGAGGGCCAGAAAGGTTTCAGCCCTGGTTGCAATGATCTTCTGTTTCCCCCATTACCATCAGATGTTTCCGTTTTGCTAGGACAGGATCTTTGTGTCCACAAGATAAAAACAATGACTGCAGATGCTGGAGGGGTGGGGTCTGAGGGCGGGGTGCGGGATCAGTGACGACCGACTTGACATTGACATTTTTTACAAACCCACCGACTCCCACAGCTATCTGGATTACACCTCTTCCCACCCTACCTCTTGCAAAAATGCCATCCCGTATTCCCAATTCCTCCGCCTCCGCCGTATCTGCTCCCAGGAGGACCAGTTCCACCATAGAACACACCAGATGGCCTCCTTCTTTAAAGACCGCAATTTCCCCTCCCACGTGGTTAAAGATGCCCTCCAACGCATCTCATCCACATCCCGCAATTCCGCCCTCAGACTCAACCCCTCCAACCGCAACAAGGACAGAACCCCCCTGGTGC
>NC_057714.1:77933705-77937083 GCF_004010195.1 Chiloscyllium plagiosum
ATTGTACTCTATGCTACTTTCTCCCCACCCCCACCCTCCTCTAGCTTATCTCTCCACGCTTCAGGCTCTCTGCCTTTATTCCTGATGAAGGGCTTTTGCCCGAAACATCGATTTTGCTGCTTGTCGGATGCTGCCTGAATTGCTGTGCTCTTCCAGCACCACTGATCCAGAATCTTTGTGTCCACAGTCAGATATTGTCAACTCTGTAACCCAAGCAGCACGTCCAGGAAGTTCAAGACTAAAATTCTCTGCTGGGGGGGCACCATAGGTGGAATATCTGCCAATGGGAGGTTGCTTAAGGCTTGGCTTCCTGGATTGTGTTCTAACTTGTACACAAGAATAAGAGCCCAAAGCTAAACTCTACCGTAAGCTATGGGCGGCACTGCCTTTGTTCCTTCAGTAGCCCAAGCAGGGATTTGCAATCTGTTGCAATAACAAAATCCCATCTGGTGGAACTTCCTCAGTGTTATCTGTATGCCTCAGTCTAATTGTTTTGTTCTGTACAGCCTTGCTTGCTATGATCTGCCTGTCCTGCTCATAAACAAAGCTTTTCACTGTACTTTGGTACATGCAACAATAAATAAAATCAAACAAATCAATGACCACCAAACCTTCCTTCTGTATTTGGGCATGTTTGTGTTCGTCAACAGCCAAAGTCCAGGAAGCATACACCACCGGGTATTCCTTTCTGTTAGGCCGCCAATGAACCAACAATACCCCAATACTGTGCAGGGAAGCATTGCATGTCAGTATTAGCTCTCACTTCAGATCCAGTTGGAGTGGGCCAACACCTTAGATAAATGATAGTTGCTTTTTCACTTCCCAAAAAGACTGCTTCTTGGCTTCGGGACCATTTCCAAGGCTGACCCTTCTTGAGTCGCAGATGTAAGGATGCCAAGATGCAGGCTGGGTTACGTATGACTTTTCCATAATAATTCACTAACCCAAGGAAAGACCTAAACTCCTGTACAGACATGGGAGCCAGGGCCCCTCTAATCATCCTCACTTTCTCTTCCAACGGGTGTAACTTGGCTTTATCAACTCTGTAACCCAAGTAGGTCACGGGATACCTGCAACACACATTTTTTCCATCAAAAGGTGTACACCCATCTGGGAGAAACATTTAAACTCTAATCTCTCCAAGCGCTCTTTATTGATCTTCCTTGTCATTAGTATGTTATCCAGATAAATAGCAACCTGAGCTAGCCCTTGTAAAAATGTTCTCCATGATCTGCTGGAAAAAAGGTGCAGAACGATGATACCCCAAATGGCAGTCATGTATATTGTTATAAACCCCTATAGGTGTCAATTGTAGCGCCTTTCTGGGACTCCTTATCTAGTTGCAATTGCAGGTAGGTATAGCTCATGGCCAGCTTTGTAAAGGACAGCCTCTCCCCACCAACCTTGCGTACAAGTCCTCTTTGTGAGGGATCAGGTATTTACCCAGCTGTGAGAAGTGGTTTCCTGTTTGCTTAAAGTCCCCACAAAAGGTGAACCGAGCTGTCAGGCTTCACACTCGGTACAACCAGTGCTGCCTATGCTGCAAACTGCACTGGTTTGATGATTCCTTCGCCCTCCAGCCTCCTGATTTCCACCTCTGCTTTTGCTCACAAGGCAATGGGCACTGGGCAGGCCTTGCAAAATCGACCAATTGCTTCCTAGTCAACATAAAAAGAAGGAAGCATAGGTCAGGTATAGACTGGAGAGATCAAGTGAATCCTTAGAGTATAAAGAGAGTACGAGTACACTTAAGAGGAAAATCAACAGGGCAAAAAGGGGACATGAGTTAGCTTTGGCAAATAGGGTTAAAGAGAATCCAAAGGGATTTTACAAATATATTAAAGTCAAGAGGGTAACTAGGAAGAGAGAATAGGGCCCCTCAAAGATCAGCAAGCAGCCTATTTGTGGAGCTGCAGGAGATGGGGGAAATACTAAATGAGTATTTTGCATCAGTGTTTACTGTGGAGATGGACATGAAAGGTATAGAATATGGGGAAATAGATGGTGACATCCATATTACTGAGGTGGTGGCGCTGGATGTCTTGAAATGCATAAAAGTAGATAAATCCCCAGGATCTGATCAGGTATACCCTAGAACAGTGGGAAGCTAGGGGAATGATTGCTGGGCCCCTTGTTGAGATATTTGTATCATCGACAGTCACGGGTGAGGTGTCAGAAGACTGGAGGTTAGCTAACATGGTACCACTAATTAAGGAAGGAGGTAAGGAAAAGCCATAGACCGGTGAGACTGACATTGGTGGTGGGCAAGTTGTTGGAGGGAATCCTAAGGGACAAGATTTACATGTATTTGGAAAGACAAGGACTGATTAGGGAAAGTCAGCATGGCTTTGTGCATGGGAAATCACATCTCACAAACTGAGTTTTTTAAAAGAAGATTGACACGCGCAGAGTGGTGGACACGATCTATATCAACTTCAGTAAGATGTTTGACAAGGTTGTTGGTGTTTGACTGATGAACAAGGTTAGATCTCATGGAATAAAGGGAGAATTCACCATTCGGATACAGAACAAGCTCAAAGATAGAAGACAGAGGGTGGTAGTGGATGGTTGCTTTTCAGACTGGAGGCCTGTGACCTTTGTTGTGCCACAAGGATTGGTGCTGAGTCCAGAACTTTTCATCATTTATATAAATGATTTGTATGTGAGCATAAGAGGTATAGTTAACAAGTTTGCTGATAGAACAGAACATAGAACAGTACAGCACAGAACAGGCCCTTCAGCCCACGATGTTGTGCCGACCACTGATCCTCATGTAGGCACCCTCAAATTTCTGTGACCATATGCATGTCCAGGAGTCCCAATGACCCTGCCTCCACAACTGCTGCTGGCAACGCATTCCATGCTCTCACAACTTTCTGTAAAGAACCGACCACTGATCCTCATGTAGGCACCCTCAAATTTCTGTGACATATGCATGTCCAGGAGTCCCAATGACCCTGCCTCCACAACTGCTGCTGGCAACGCATTCCATGCTCTCACAACTTTGTGTAAAGAACCCGCCTCTGACATCCCCTCTATACTTTCCTCCAACCAGCTTAAAACTATGACCCCTCGTGTTAGTCATTTCTGCCCTGGGAAATAGCGTCGATAGCCAGAGACTATCTATGCCTCTCATTATCTTGTATACCTCAATTAGGTCCCCTCTTCTCCTCCTTTTCTCCAATGAAAGAAGTCAGAGTTCAGTCAACCTCTCCTCATAAGATAAGCCATCCAGTCCAGGCAGTCCTGGTAAACCTCCTCTGAACCCTCTCCAAAGCCTCCACATCTTTCCTATAATAGGGCGACCAGAACTGGACACAGTATTCCAAGTGCGGTCTAACCAAAGTTTTATAGAGCTGCAACAAGATCTCACGACTC
>NC_057714.1:77944194-77953800 GCF_004010195.1 Chiloscyllium plagiosum
TTTTATTCCTGGTACTCCTTGCGTTAAAGCAAACACACTTTAACTGATCTCTTGGTTCTTTCCCAGGAAAATCCTTCCCACTAGCTGGTCTACCTCTTGCTATTGCCTCATCTGCATCAACTCTCACCTCCGGTATACAGCTCAGGTTCCCACCCCCCTGCCATACTAGTTTAAACCCTCTTGAACTACTCGAGCAAACCTTCCACCCAGGACTTTGGTCCCCGTCCTTCTTGTACAGGTCCCACCTTCCCCAGAAGGCATCCCAATTATCTACATATCTGAAGTCCTCCCTCCTACACCAGCTGCGCAGCCACGTGTTAAGCTGCGCCCGCTCCCTGTTCCTCGCCTCGCTATCTCGTGGCGCCGGTAGTAAACTCGAGAACACTACTCTGTTAGTCCTGCTTTGCAGCTTCCATCCTAACTCCCTGGAATCACTTTTTATATCTTCAATCCTTTTCCTGGCTATGTCATTAGTGCCATTATGTAACACGATTTCTGGCTGTTCGCCCTCCCCTTTTAGAACCTTATACACTCGATCGGAGACGTCCCGGACCCTGGCACCAGGGAGGCAACATACCTTCCGGGAATCCCGATCCTGACCACAAAATCTCGTGTCGATTCCCCTAACTATCGAGTCCCCTACCACGAGTACTTTTCTATTCTGCCCCCTTCTCTTCTTTGCCACAGTGTCAGGCTCAGTGCCAGAGAACTGACTGCTATGGCTTTCCTCTGGTAGGTCATCCCCCCCAGCAGTATCCAAAACGATATACTTATTGCTGAGGGGAATATCCACAGGGGATCTCTGCACTGACTGTCTGTCCCCTTTCCTCCCCCTAACAGTAACCCATCTATCCTTGTCCTGAGCCTTAGGAGTGACCAACTTCCGGTAACTCCTCTCAATTACCCCCTCAGCCTCCCGAATGATCCGTAGTTCATCCAGCTCCAGCTCCAATTCCCTAACATGGTTTTCAAGGAGCTGGAGTTGGGTGCATTTCCCGCAGGTGTAGCCAGCGGAGATGTGTGCCATGTCTTCCACCTGCCCCATTCTGCAGGAGGAGCAAGCAACTGCCATAGCATCCATACCTGACTTATCTGAACACGCACTCAGTACCAAAATAGAAAGCTTAGTTCAAGTTGCTATAAAATTAATAATAAACTTATATTCAATTGAGGAAGTTTAGAATAAACGTTACCTTATTAACTAGGTTAGAGGAGGAGCGCAGGTGGGAGACTCGACAGTTATAGAGTCTCGGGTTTAGCCGCCTTGCTGATATATTTGGTCATTGCTTTCCTTCCTGGCTGCCCCTCGTCACTTCCTCCGCTGCTCCCGCTCCTTCTGTGAAAGGGAAAAACACCGCTGTCCGCTAACGGTAAGTAATTTTTTTTAAAAACTGCCTAACCTTAGCTGCAGTCTTCCAGGTTCGTCTTACCTCCGCTGCTGCTCGCACTCAAAATGGCGAAGGGCGAGTATTTATACTCGCTGCTTACCTTCCCGGCTGCCCCTCTGGTCCTCGTCACTTCCCCCGCTGTTGCCAGGGTTCGAGGATTTGAGTTTTAGAGTGAGACTGAATATGGTGGGGCTGTTTTCCCTGGAGCATCAGAGGTTGATGACACCAAAATTGGAGGTGTAGTGGACAGCGAAGAAGGTCACCTTAGATTATAATGGGATCTTGATCAGATGGGCCAATGGGCTGAGGAGTGGTAGATGGAGTTTAATTTAGATAAATGCAAAGTGTTGCATTTTGGAAAATCAAATCAGAGCAGGACTTATACATTTAATGGTGAGGTCCTAGGGATTTTTGCTGAACAAAGAAATCTTGGGGTGCAGGTTCGTAACTCCTTGAAAGTAGAGTCACAGGTAGATAGGATAGTGAAGGCGGCATTTGGAAAGATGTTGTGAAACTTGAAAGGGCTCAGAAAAAATTGACAAGGATGTTGCCAGGGTTGGAGGATTTGAGTTTTAGAGTGAGGCTGAATAGGTGGGGCTGTTTTCCCTGGAGCATCAGAGGCTGAGGGATGACCTCAGGTGTATAAAATCATGAGGGGCATGGATAGGATAAATAGGCAAAGTCTTTTCCCTTGGGTGGGGGAAAAGTCCAGAACAAGAGGGCTTAGATTTAGAGTGAGAGCGGAAAGATATATAAAGGGACCTAAGGGGCAACTTTTTCCGCACAGATTGTTGTGTATATGGAATGACCTACCAGAGAAAGTGGTGGAGGCTGGTACAATGACATTTGTAAAACATCTTGATGGGTATATGAATAAGAAGGGTTTAGAGGGATACGGGCCAAATGGGTGGCAAATGGGACTAGATTAGGTTAGGATATCTGGTAGGGGTAGATGAGTTTGACCAAAGGGTCTGTTTCCGTGTGGTATATCTCTATTACTTTGCAAATTAACTTTAGCCTCTTTGATAGTCCCAAGCCCTTCCTGAAAAATCCTGGGCGTTTCACCTGGACTTCACTGACACAGCAGTGTTCCAGTCGAAAAATGTTGAGCTGATCAAGGTGTATCTTTATCAACCAATAGGCTTGGGCCGAAGCCTCCTACTACCATCAGTGGTAACTGTACCAAACTGATTTTCATAAGAGATCAGAATTGAAGTCATACCCTTCATTGGCAATGATATCCTGCATACATTCTCAGTCTGGCTGAGGTTTTTCACAAGCTTAAAAGTTAGTGTCCCGAGCAAGTCTTATTAAAGACAGATTCTGAAACCACAGACAGCTGCACTGGTATTGACCTCTATGGGAACTGGGTGACCAGTTAACCAAACATTAATTTTAAATTGGCTCTAATTTGGGTGTGTTAGTAAGCTATGTGTTTGTTCCAACCCACATGTAGAGGGACTTGAGGGTGCACACACTCCTGGGTAGTGGCCTACAAGTTTTCTTACTCAAGACAGACCTTGTGGGACTACTTTGCTATCTCAAATCCACATACCAGCAGAAACTACAATGGCTTGCCAGCTCAGATCCTGAAGAACTGTATTGCTGCTTGACTGAGGCTCAGCTTTGTTGTGGGTTGGCCAAAGATCCCACTGCTCAGGAGATGCCCTGTACTCGGTTCTGCAATTGTTTACACTCAAGTGGTGTTCCACAAGCTCAGAGGTGAGGGTGTCCACTTGGGATCCTCTGTAGTTCCCATGCTCCACTTACATTTTCTAATAACAAGGCCAGCTACAGTGCCTGTTTGAAGTCCAATTTGGTTTCAGCTAGTAGGCATTAGAAACATAGAAACAGAAAAAAATCTGTGTACATGGACACCAAGATCCCTCTGCTCATCCACACCACCAAGTATCCGACCATTAGCCCAGTACCCCATCTTTTTGTTACTCTTACCAAAGTGAATCACCTCACACTTACCTACATTGAACTCCATTTGCCACCTTTCTGCCCAGCTCTGCAGCTTATCTATATCCCGCTGTAACCTGACACATGCTTCCTCACTGTCAACAACTCCACCGACTTTCGTATCATCCGCGAACTTACTCACCCAACCTTCTAGCCCCTCCTCCAGGTCATTAATAAAAATGACAAACAGCAATGATCCCAAAACAGATCCTTGCGGAACACCGCTAGTAACTGCACTCCAAGATGAACCTTTACCATCAACTACTACCCTCTGTCTTCTTCCAGCCAGCCAATTCCTAATCCAAACCTCCAACTCACCCTCAATGCCATACCTCCGTATTTTTTGCAGTAGCCTACCAAGCGGAACCTTATCAAATGCCTTACTAAAATCCATATACACCACATCTACCGCTTTACCCACGTCCACCTCCTTAGTCACCTTCTCAAAGAATTCAATAAGGTTTGTGAGGCACGGCCTGCCCTTCACAAAACCATGCTGACTATCCTTGATCACATTATTCCTATCCAGATGTTCATAAATCCTATCCCTTACAATTCTCTCTAAGACTTTGCCCACAACAGAAGTGAGACTCACCGGCCTATAGTTACTAGGGTTATCCCTACTCCCCTTCTTGAACAAGGGAAACACATTTGCTATCCTCCAGTCTTCTGGCACTATTCCTGTAGACAACGAGGACATAAAAAACAAGGCCAATGGATCTGCAATCTCCTCCCTTGCTTCCCAGAGAATCCTAAGATAAATGCCATCAGGCCCAGGGGACTTATCTATTTTCACCCTTTCCAGAATTTCCAATTCCTCTTCCCTACTTACCTCAAAGCCATCCATTCTAATTAATTGTGCACTTCTGCATGGCTACACCATTAAACCCATATTCCAAACATTCTCTCAGCAGCTCATTTAGGGTTAACCTAAAATGACATGCTTCTACCAATCATCACAACCTCAAAAATCCCAATACAGATTTTCCTTGTTCTTTAACAGACAAACCAATAGCACCTCAGGATTAGGAGGTCATAACATTCCTTAAATCAACTCCACAAACCTTTCAAAGGTTTTAATGTTTAGTGCTTCTGGGAAAGTTAAGCCCCTTATAACCAAAAATGCTGCAGGTCCAAAAGCAGTAAGAATTGCTCATTACCTTTCATCTGCTCCAGTGTTATTTGCCCAAAGAAAATAATCACATACTTTCCATGTACTGGGCCCAGTCTTTATCACAGTATCAAATGAGTCAAGCTACCCAAATAGAACATGATGTCAGAAATGCTCAGCCCAACTCCAAGATGACAGTTACAACCAAATGTTCTTCTAGCACATCCTGTTTTCTCCCATTGTCCTTTGTACAGTTATTTTGGTAGCAATATCCCATCAGCAAACTACCCTTTATTTACTACTGTATACTACACTGGCTGTAGCCAACCAACTCAGAATCAATCCTCAACTAATGAAATTCTAATCTGTTTTCATTTCTTCTAATCTGGATATATATTTTTTTTTTGTGCGGTAGTGCTTATTTTTTACCCAGCACCAATGGTGTGTGTGTTTTTTTTTATTACTCTTGATCTGTTTTTTCTCTTTCTTTTCTTTTTTTTAAACCACGCCCCCCTCCCACTGCGGTAGTGCTTATTTTTTACCACAGCTGCTTTTTTTTAAAATTTATTAACCCCCACACTACCACCTAAGTACGGTAGTGCTTATTTTTTCCCCAGCACCCATGGTGTGTGTGTGCAGGTGTGAGAAAAAGTGAAAGACGCAAAGTGCACGGATCTTTATTCAAATTCCACCAGCAGGAAGATAGGAAAACACCCGGGTGGCCAGTGACAAACACTGCCCTTCACATCAAAGGGCAGTGCTGTGTGATCAAAACAGTGAAGGGGAGGGGAGGGACTAAATCAAACTGGAGTTGGAGGGAGAAATGATGCACACCACTCACTGCGGCGCCCACCTCTCCCTGAACAACTCCAGGGTGTTGGTGGACACCGCGTGCTCCTTCTCCAAGGACACCGCCGAAGAGGGGCAGGCAGTCGGCCTTAACGACCCCCTCCACGGCCCGCTGCCTGGACCTGTTAATGGCCAGTTTGGCCAGGCCCAGGAGCAGACCCACGAGGAGGTCTTCAGACCTGCCCTCCTTCCTCCGTACCGGGTGCCCAAAGATCAGGAGCGTGGGACTGAAGTGCAACCAAAAGCAGAGGAGGAGGTTTTTCAGGAAATCAAAAAGGGAGTGCAAACGCCCACACCCAATATACACGTGGTCCATTGACTCCACAGCACCACAGAACAAGCAGTTGGGCTGGGAGTCCGTGAATCACCGCAATCTGCGGTTGCAGCGGACTGCTGCGTGCAGCACCCTCCACCCCAGATCCCCGAGAGAATCTAATCTGGTTTATATTTAACCCTCACACTACCACCTAAGTGCGGTAGTGCTTATTTTTCTAATCTGGTTTTTTTTTTCTCTCTTTTTTTTTCCTCTTTTTTTCTTTTTTTTTGATAGGAAAACACCCGGTTGGCACTCCTGTGTTTTTTATTATATATTAACCCCCACACTACCACCTAAGTGCGGTAGTGCTTGTTTTACCCAGCACCCATGGTGTGTGTGTGTAGGTGTGGGACATAGTGAGAGACACAAAGTGCACAAATCTTTATTCAAATTCCACCACCAGGAAGATAGGAAAACACCCGGGTGGCCAGTGACAAACACTGCTCTTCACATCAAAGGGCAGTGCTGTGTGATCAAAACAGTGAGGG
This sequence comes from Chiloscyllium plagiosum, assembly GCF_004010195.1. Classification (NCBI taxonomy): domain Eukaryota; kingdom Metazoa; phylum Chordata; class Chondrichthyes; order Orectolobiformes; family Hemiscylliidae; genus Chiloscyllium; species Chiloscyllium plagiosum. Next base: position 77,950,312 of record NC_057714.1, read on the forward strand.
GGAGGGGAGGGACTAAATCAAAATAGAGTTGGAGGGAGAAATGATGCACTCCACTCCCTGCGGCGCCCACCTCTCCCTGAACAACTCCAGGGTGTTGGTGGACACCGCGTGCTCCCTCTCCAAGGACACCCGGGCTCTAACGTAACCGCGGAAGAGGGGCAGGCAGTCGGCCTTAATGACCCCCTCCACGGCCCGCTGCCCGGACCTGTTAATGGCCAGTTTGGCCAGGCCCAGGAGCAGACCCACGAGGAGGTCTTCAGACCTGCCCTCCTTCCTCCGTACCGGGTGCCCAAAGATCAGGAGCGTGGGACTGAAGTGCAACCAAACGCAGAGGAGGAGGTTTTTAAGAAAATCAAAAAGGGAGTGCAAACGCCCACACCCAACATATACATGGTCCACGGACTCCACAGCACCACAGAACAAGCAGTTGGGCTGGGAGTCCGTGAACTATCGCAATCTGTGGTTGCAGGGGACTGCTGCGTGCAGCACCCTCCACTCCAGAACCCCGAGAGAATCTAACCCCCACACTACCACCTAAGTGCAGTAGTGCTTATTTTTCTAATCTGGCTATATCTCTTTTCCTTTTTTCTTTGTCGACACCGCGTGCTCCTTCTCCAAGGACACCTGGGCTCTAACGTAACTCCCTGTTTTTGTAACCCCCATACTACCACCTAAGTGCGGTAGTGCTTATTTTTTCCCCAGCATCCATGGTGTGTGTGTGCAGGTGTGAGACACAGTGAAAGACACAAAGTGCACGGGGTTATATTTTTCTTTTTTTTTACCCGGGTGGCCAGTGACAAACACTGTCCTTCACATCGAAGGGCAATGCTGTGTGATCAAAACAGTGAAGGACACTCCTGATTATTTTTTTTTCTTTAACCCCCACACTTCCACCTAAGTGCGGTAGTGCTTATTTTTTCCCCAGCACCCATGGTGTGTGTGTGCAGGTGTGAGACACAGTGAAAGACACAAAGTGCACAAATCTTTATTCAGTTTCCACCATCAGGAAGATAGGAAAACACCCGAGTGGCCTGTGACAAACACTGCCCTTCACATCAAAGGGCAGTGCTGTGTGATCAAAACAGTGAAGGGGAAGGTAGGGACTAAATCAAAATAGAGTTGGAGGGAGAAATGATGCACTCCACTCCCTGCTATCTAATCTGGTTATATGTTTTTTCTTTTTTTTTCTTTAAAAAATATAAACCCCGTGTTTTTTTTTATTTTAACCCCCACATTACCACCTAAGTGCGGTAGTGCTTATTTTTTCCCCAGCACCCATGGTGTGTGTGTATACGTGTGAGACACAGTGAAAGACACAAAGTGCACAAATCTTTATTCAAATTCCACCACCAGGAAGATAGGAAAACACCCGGGTGGCCAGTGATAAACACTGCCCTTCACATCAAAGGGCAGTGCTGTGTGATCAAAAACAGTGAAGGGGGAGGGTAGGGACTAAATCAAAATAGAGTTGGAGGGAGAAATGATGCACTCCACTCCCTGCGGCGCCCATCTCTCCCTGAACAACCCCAGGGTGTTGGTCGACACCGCGTGCTCCTTCTCCAAGGACACCCGGGCTCTATCTAATCTCGTTATTTTTTTTTATTTTATTAAACAAATTACAAAACCAGTTTACAACAAACAGTTACATTTACAGCTGCATACAAGAGACAGCAATTTTACAAGGGAGAGGAGCAGCAAAGCCAGGCCCCAAACCCTACCTTCAAACAGTTTACAGGGACATGAGGACAAACCTCAAATCCCAGTTTCACATAAAGATATAAAGAAACAACAGCAATGACAGTTGTACATTACACAGTACTGTTACATACAAAAGTGCAGACAATACAGACTCAGCAAGCCCCCGCCCCTCCCACCTTCCGACCAGTAAGGAAGCCCGCCCCTACCCACCTTCCGGTTCTCGGTCCACCCCATGCCCCTTCCAGTTCTCGGGTCCGCCCTGACACACCTTTCGACCACCTCTAGGACAGCCCGCCCCAGGAACCCGCCAGGGGTGACAGTGGTCAGGACAGCCTACCCACCTTCCGGCTTCACTAACCATCCTCAGCACCTTCCGACCTCCTCTGAGGCAGCCCGCCCCAGTACCCGCCCGGGGTGACAGCGCTGAGGACGGCTACCCGCCTTCTGGCTCTCAGTCTGCCCCGACGTACCATTGGGCTCTTTGCATCTCCGACTAGTGGGCTATCCTGGCACACCTTTCGGCCACCTCTAGGACAGCCCGTCTCCTTCCCTGGGACGACAGCGTGTAGGGTAGCCCACAAGCCTTCCAGATCTCAGCCCGCCCCTACGCGCCTTCTGGCTCTCAGCTGCTCTGACACCTTTCGACCACCTCTAGGACAGCCCATCCCGATTACCCCTTCTCGGGACGACAGTGCTCAGAACAGCCTACCCACCATCTGGCTCTCGGGGCAACTGGCATCAGGGTGGCCTACCCACCCTCCGGCTTTTGGGACAGCCTATCAACCTTCAGATTCACAGGATGGCCTACCCACCCTCCGGCTCTCGGGGTGACAGCTTCCAGGACGACCCATAAGCCTCCCAGCTCACAGCAAGGCCTGCCAGACCAGGGACACGCAAGACAGTGCGGGTGATAGACCCAGGAAACACCACAATACAGTTAGTTACGCAAAAAAAAACACAAAAGAAAACTCCTTTCTGGAACACAGTCCAAATCTATAGTCTTCAAGATATGGAATCCATTTCCAGGTAGAGTCCTAATCTGGTTATATATTTTTTTTCTTTGTGTGAGACACAGTGGAAGACACAAAGTGCACAAATGTTTATTCAATTTCCACCACCAGGAAGACAGGAAAACACCCGGGTGGCCGGTGACAAACACTGCCCTTCACAGCAAGGGACAGTGCTGTGTGATCAAAACAGTGAAGGGGAGGGTAGGAACTAAATCAAAATAGAGTTGGAGGGAGAAATGATGCACTCCACTCCCTGCGGCGCCCACCTCTCCCTGAACAACTCCAGGGTGTTGGTCGACACCGCGTGCTCCTTCTCCAAGGACACCCGGGCTTACTAATCTGGTTATATATTTTTTTTCTCTTTTTTTTTTATTTTTTTTTCCCCCTTTAACCCCCACACTACCACCTAAGTGCGGTAGTGCTCATTTTATCCCCAGCACCCATGGTGTGTGTGCGCAGGTGTGAGACACAGTGAGAGACAAAATGATGCACTCCACTCCCTGCGGCGCCCACCTCTCCCTGAACAACCCCAGGGTGTTGGTGGACACCGCGTGCTCCTTCTCCAAGGACACCCGGGCTCTAACGTAGCCGCGGAAGAGGGGCAGGCAACTAATCTGGTTATATTTTGTTTTTCTTTTTTTTTCCTCCCTCCTCCGTACCGGTTCAATCCCCTCTTTATTCTTTTTTTTAACCCCCACACTACCACCTAAGTGCGGTAGTGCTTATTTTATCCCCAGCACCCATGGTGTGTGTGCGCAGGTGTGAGACACAGTGAGAGACA
>NC_057714.1:77955521-77961356 GCF_004010195.1 Chiloscyllium plagiosum
TTTTTTCCCCAGCACCCATGGTGTGTGTGTGCAGGTGTGAGACACAGTGAAAGACACAAAGTGCACGAATCTTTATTCAATTTCCACCACCAGGAAGATAGGAAAACACCCGGGTGGCCAGAGACAAACACTGCCCTTCACATCAAAGGGCAAGCACACCTGTTTTTTTTTCCCCAGCACCCATGGTGTGTGTGTGCAGGGGTGAGACGCAGTGAAAGACACAAAGTGCACCAATCTTTATTCAATTTCCACCACCAGGAAGATAGGAAAACACCCAGGTGGCCAGCAACTCTTATTTTTATTTTTTCCTTTTTAATTTTAACCCCACACTACCACCTAAGTGCGGTAACTAATCTGGTTATATTTTTTTTTTATTTTATTTTTTTCTAAATCAAAATAGAGTTGGAGGGAGAAATGATGCACTCCACTCCCTGCGGCGACAACTCCTGTTTGTTTTTTTATTCTTTTTTTTTTTCTCCCGTTTATTTATTTATTTTTTTTCCCCTTTAACCCCCACACTACCACCTAAGTGCGGTAACTAATCTGGTTATATTGGTCAGCCAGGACTAGCCTAATTGGCCCAGGTTAACAACCCCAATCAAGAACCTCAGTTAATTAGGTCCACCTGGTTCCAATCGTTACAATATGGAAAAAGATGGATCTGATCCAAAAGTTCAAAATCTAATTTGGAGTAAAGCACTTGGACAGTATTAGGCAAGAAACTTTCAAAAGTTGATTGTGGGAGGCCTTTAAAAATGAAATTATGAGAGTTCAGAGATAATATGTTCCTGTTTGTGTGATCAGCAAGGCTAGCAGGTGTAGGGAATGCTGGATGAATTGAGAAATTGAGGCTCTGGTCAAGCTCAAAGTAAGGAGATATATGTCAGGTATAGATAGCTGGGACTGAGGTGAATTCCTAGAGGAGTGTACAGACTGTAAGAATATACTTAGGAGGGAGATCAGGATGACAAAAAGTGTACGTGCGATGGCTTTGACAAATTGTGTTGAGGAGAATTCAATAGGATTCTACAAATACATTAAGGGCAAAAGAGTAACTCGGGAGAGAAAAGGGCCCTTAAAGATCAGGAGAAAGTGTGGACTACAGATGCTGGAAAGTCAGTAGAAAAGTGTGGCGCTGAAAAAGCACAGTAGTCAGGTCGCATCAGAGGAGCAAGAAAGTTGATGTTTTTGGCATCTTCCTTTAAGGGAATTCCTGCTCCCCTTAAAGATCAGTAAGGTTGCCTTTGTGTGGAACTGCAGGAGATGGGGGAGATAATAAACAAATATTTTGCAGCAGTACCTACACTGGAGTAGGACATTGAAGCTATGGAAATAAACACTGCTATCTTTTTAAAATGTCAGTATTACAGAAGAGGAGGTGTTGGTTGTCATTGTGTTTTAATACCTGGAATATATTCAAGTATATCCCAGAATGTTGTGGAAAGAGGTTGTTGGGCTTATTACTGAGATGTTTGTGTGATAGACATTCACAGATAAGGTGATGGAAGACTGGAGGGTGGCTAATGAGCCATTTTGTTTTTAATGAAAAGTGGTAAGGAAAAACCAGAGAACTACAGACCAGTGAGCCAGATGTTAGTGATGGGTAAGTTGTTGGAGGGGACTCTGAGCAACCAGATTTGTATGTGTTTGGAAAGGCAAGGACTGATAAGGGATAGTCAACATGGCTCCTTCCTTGGGAGGTCAAGTCTACTAGCTTGACTGAGTTTTTTGAAGAGGGGACAAAGAAGGTTGATGAAGTAGTGTGATGGGTATTGTCTATATGGACTTCAGCAAGGCAATATACAAAATTCTGTATGGCAGACATCTTAGCAAGGCTAGATCTCATTGAATAAAGGATAAGCTAGCCAAATGGATATAAAATTTTCTTGAAGGTAAGAAACAGTGGTGATGAAGGGTCATTTTTCAAACTGAAAGCCTGTGACCACTTGTGTGCCACATGGATCAATGCTGGGTTCACTGCTTTTCTTTTTATATAAATAATTTGGATGGGAATATATGAGGTAGTGTTAGTAAGTTTGACAATGATACCAAAATTGGTGATGTAGACAGTGAAGAAGATTACCTCTGAGTACGACAGGAGTTTGATGAGCCAATGGGCTGAGGAGTGGCAGATGGCATTTAAATTAAATAAATGTGAGGTGTTGCATTTTATAAAGATAAACCAGGGCAGGATTTAACCAGTCAATGGTAGAGCTCTGGGGAGTGCTGCTGAACAGAGAGACCTGGGATGGGGTGCAGATGCAGTATAGTGAAGGTGTTTGATGTGGCTACCTTTATTAGTCAGTGCAATGAGGTTAGGAGTTGGGATTTCATGTTGTGGCTATACAGGACAGTGGGGGGACATTTTTTTTTGAATACTGTGTTCAGTCTTGGTCTCTCTCTACTGCAGGAAGGACATTGTAAATCTCTTCTCAACCCTTTCATGTTTCACAAGGGTGTTGCTGGGATTGGAGGATTTGAGCTATAGGGAGAGGCTGAATAGGCTGGGGCTGCTTTCCCTGGATCGTCATAGAATGAAGGGTGGCTTTAGAGGTTTATAAAATCATGACTGGTGTGAATAGGATGAATAGTTAAGGTCTTTTTCCCAGGTTGGATGAGTCCAGAACGAGAGGGCATAGGATCAAAGAGAGGGGCAAGAGTTAAAAGGGAACTGAGGGGCAACACTTTTCTCAGAGGAAGGTGTGTGTATGGAACGAGCTACCAGAGGAAGTGGTGGAGGTGGGTACAATTACAGCATTTAAAAGGCATCCGAATAGGTACATGAATAGGAAGGGTTTAAGAGATTTGGGCCAATAGTTGGCAAATGGAACTAGATCAGTTTAGGATATCTGGTCAGTGTGGATGAGTTGGACTGAAGGGTCCGCTACTGTGCTGTATAACTGACTCTAACTCTTTACTTTGGATCCAAAGTTCCTTCAGCAACAAATACTTGTTGCAGATGTGTCCACCCAAGTGCTCGATAGTTCCCACATGTTGCAGCAGGAATGCATGACCCACTCTATCATCACAATCATGTTTATCCTTTTTAACTAAGAAAGGTGGTAAGGAAAAGCCAGGGAACTATAGATCAGTGAGCCTGACAGTGGTGGGCAAGTTGTTGGAGAGAATCCTGAGGGACAGGATGTACATGTATTTGGAAAGGCAAGGACTGATTCGGGATAGTCAACATGGCTTTGCACATGGGAAATCATATCTCAAAAACTCAATCAAGTTCATGAAGAAGTAACAAAGAGGATTGCTGAAGGTAGAGTAGTAGATGTGATCTATGTGGACTGCCAAAAGGTGCTTGACAAAGTTCCCCATAGGAGACTGGTTAGCAAGCTTAGATTTCATGGAATACAGGGAGAACTAGGCATTTGGATACAGAACTGGCTCAAATTTAGAAGACCGGGTGGTGGTGGAGGGTTGTTTTTCAGACTGGAGGCCTGTGACCAGTGGAGTGCCACAAGGATCGGTGCTGGGTGCACTACTTTTCTTCATTTATATAAATGAGTTGGATGTGAACATAAAAAGTATAGTTAGTAAGTTTGCAGGTGACATCAAAATTGGAGGCATAGTGGACAACGAAGAAGGATACCTCCAGAGTACAATGGGATCTTGATCAAACGGGCCAATGGGCTGAGGACTGGCAGATGGAGTTTAATTCAGATAAATTTGAGGTGCAGCATTTTGGAAAGGCAAACCTGGTCTCCTTCCTATTGGAAGGATGTTGTGAAACTTGAAAGGGTTCAGAAAAGATTTAAAAGGATTTTGCCAGGGTTCGAGGATTTGAGTTTTAGGGAGATGCTGAATAGGCTGGGGCTGTTTTCCCTGGAGCATCGGAGGCTGAGGGGTGACCTCATAGAAGTATATAAAATCATAAGGGGCATGGATGGGATAAATAGACAGTCTTTTCCCTGGGATGTGTGACTGCAGAAGTAGAGGGCCTCGGTTTAGGGTGAAAGGGGAAAGATTATAAAAGGGACCAAAGGGGCAACCTTTTCACTCAGAGGGTGGTACATGTATGGAATGAGCTGCCAGAGGCAGTGCTGGAGGCTGGTACAATTGCAACACTCAAAAGGCACGTGGATGGGTATATGAATAGGAAGGGTTTGGAGGGCTATGGGCTAAGTGCTGGCAAATGGGACTAGATTAGATTAGATATCTGGTTGGCCTGGATGCGTTGGACCAAAGGGTATGTTTCCATGCTGTATATCTATGACTCTTATTTCTCACTTGTACTGTGAATCACTAAGATAATGCAACTTTTTTTTTTAATTCCTTTTTTGTATCTAAGATTTGTACCTAAGTACTTTGTACTATAAGAGGTGACATTGTAAACTTTTCCCAGTATTCCTATGGTTGCTACTTGAGCACACATGATAAAATAGAATATTCTTTATCATATTTTAATTTATTTACTAGTTAATTATTCTAGTACCACTGCTGTTTACACTTTATTGTAATTATCTTTTACAGCAGCATCAATCTGAAAGTTAACAAGCTATTTCGAAGACAAAGAAAGACCTAGGGACCTCAATACAAATTAAAGGCCTCTTACTTTAAAGACTAGAAATACTCAGTCTTATTCACCAATCAGCTCCTATCCCAGCATTCATGTCACATTGCAGTTCATGATACTGCACCTCTGCTGCTTAACTTAACCCTTTCATGTCTCTCTGTAAAGTTTACATTGTGCAACAAATCTTTCGTCAAGTCTCTCTCTCCCCAAATGTCCATTTTCAACCAAGTTCTCAGATCTACTCACTCAGTCTCTGTCTCACTGAAGCAAAGTCTCCCTCACACTGACTATGCTCCTTAGTAGGTCAGCAGCACCTCTGAAACACCTCACACACCCTTTTAAATCCTTCTGATATCCTCGTTAATTAGTCGGGAAAGGGGGCTATGAAGTAAATATGAAAAATAGTGAGGAATTCGAGCAGCAATTTGAGGAATGGTGCCCAGAGTGTGTCAGGTTTGGACAAAGTAGCTTAAACTTAAGACTGCACCAGCCGATAAAGCCAGAGATTGCAAAATGACAAAAAGATTGAGTTAAGGGCAACATTTGTAGCAAAATGGATCAACTGTTAGGACAGTGAAACAAACATAACCTGATAGTCATTACAGAGATGTAGGCTGACAAAAGCTGGGTCCTGAATCTTAAAAAGGATTTGACATGAAATTACAGTAAGCTAGGAGAATGTGGGTGACGTCTGTCTGTTCTCAGTTCTATGAATGAAGTACTTTTGTGGTGTTACATTGTTTGCAAATGCATGTTTGGTGTGAAGGACATCACCAGTTTAGCCCAAGAAAAAGTGGACTGACTCTATCTATTTGGTGTGGTCACAGCCATTTCCCATTCAAAGGGAACACTTAGAATCAAATTTCATGGAAGGCAATTCAGGGTGCACCAGGCACCATGGCTTCCAGATTCAGCCTGGTTATCAGGTAACCCCCACCCATTTTCCCCTAACACCCCCCCCCTCCGCGACTCTGTCTCTTTCTAGCTGATAACCCTGGCCAGCCCATTGCTACTCTCATTCTCATCCACCTCTGGAGTTATGACTGTAACTCTCCTATGATCTGGGACTTGGTTGGAAAATGTAACTTGGTAAAAACAATGACTGCAGATGCTGGAAACCAGATTCTGGATTAGTGGTGCTGGAAGAGCACAGCAGTTCAGGCAGCATCCGAGAAGCAGTAAAATTGACGTTTCGGGCATAAGCCCTCCATCAGGAATACAGGCAGAGAGCCTGAAGGGTGCAGAGATAAGTGAGAGGAGGGTGGGGGTGGGGAGAAAGTAGCATAGAGTACAATAGGTGAGTGGGGGAGGGG
>NC_057714.1:77963545-77986948 GCF_004010195.1 Chiloscyllium plagiosum
TGGTGAGGTCAGGATTGGAGCAGGGGGATTGGAGGGCTGCGCGTTGTGAGGGTGAGAGGTTGGAGTGGTGGAGGGGGGTCGACAGGTTGAGGCGGTTAATGTCCCGGCGGCAGTTGGAAATGAAGAGGTCGAGGGCAGGTAATAGGCCAGCGCGGGGTGTCCAGGTGGATGCAGTGTGTTGGAGGTGGGCGAAGGGGTCCTCGGAAGGTGGGCGGGAGTCCTGATTGTGAAAGTAAGCTCGGAGGCGGAGCCAGCGGAAGAAGTGTTCAACGTCACAATTCATTGATGCGTGGATGGAGGGGGATGAAGATGAGCCTTTTTCTGAGGAATGATCGTTCGTTCTCAGTGAGGGGAAGGTCTGGAGGGATGGTGAAAACTCGGCAGGGCCCAGATCTGGTGTGGGTATGGAGCTGGGAGTGGGGGCGGAGCCAGTAACTGGAGTGGGTGTGATGGTGGGGGGAATGGGGTAGTGTTCCCCTCAGGGTTCTGGGGGCTGGGAATGGTGACAGTGGGATCTGTGGGGGGCATGTCAACAGAATGCAGATGAGTGGCATTGGTGGGGGCGGAAGTGGTGACAAACATGGCAGTAGGGGGGTGGACGTCATTGAGCGTGTGACATCAGCGATGATGTGAGGGACGGAAGTGATGTCACGTGTGGAGCATTAGGAATTGTGAGGGGTGGAAGTGGCTGTGGGAAAGGCCATGATGGGGACGGAAGTGACATCATCAATCTGCGTGGGGGTGGCAGCTGCACCAGCCGCATGGCTAATGGCGTCCGAGCAGTTCCAGAAGCCGGGGGAATCTACTGGAATGTTTGAGGAGCGCTGGTTATGGAGGTGGGTAGATAACCCCACCCACCTTCGGCGGGTTGGTGTGGACTTATTGGGCCGAAGGGCCTGTTTCCACACTGTAAGTAATCTAATCTATTGTACTCTCTGCTACTTTCTCCCCACCCCCACCCTCCTCTCACTTATCTCTCCACCCTTCAGACTCTCTGCCTGTATTCCTGATGAAGGGCTTTTGCCCGAAATGTCGATTTTACTGCTCCTCGGATGCTGCCTGCACTGCTGTGCTCTTCCAGCACCACTAATCCTGGAAAATGTAACTTGTCAGTCTTGATGATGAGGAAGGCTTCATTCAATATCGTACGCAATTCTCCAAAATTTCTCGTTATAGCACATTGGCAAGTGTTATGGACCAGACCAAACCCCCTCAAAATATTTTAAGATTGTCTAGACCCCACTTTTTCTTATTTTTAAAGGCAAATGTAAGGTATTGTGTTCTGGCAGAAAATGGATTCATCAAACTACCAGGTTTGAAGTAAAGCACATCTTATACTTAAACTACAGTTAAATTAAAATCAAAAGATGGAAGATTTGGAATAATGTAACTCCATTGCAAACTTAACAGGATAATAGATTTTTTAAATTACTAAACAGTAAAAGAAATTCTTTCACGTGCAATTCTCAAAGCAGGAAGGGAACCCAAGCTTTTAGCTGTAACAGAGGAATCACATCTTCCACATCCAGCTTCAAGGTGCCAGCAACTACTGAAAGTTAGTTCTGATGAAGGGCTTTTGCCTGAAACATTGATTTTCCTGCTCCTTGGATGCTGCCTGACAATCTGTGTTTTTCCAGCACCACTCTAATCTAGCCCCTAGATGTTGGTTATCAGAATGCAACCTTGTGATGGCTATTCAATTCATCCGTTGTGCTACAAATGCTGCCCTTAACTGTCTTTTTTTTACCATTTTGCAGTCTCTGGATTTATCAGCTGGTGCAGTCTTAAGTTTATGCTATTTTGTCCAAACCTGGCACACTCTGGGCATCATTACTCAAATTGTGACCCACCCATTTGTTCTGCTTCTATTGTTCCAACATTTAAACATCTTGAATATGTTTAAGGAATAAAATAGACTTCTATAGGCTAAAGATGTCAAGGACTTGGAGGCTGAACAGCATACTTCTGCTTCTATATTCCATGTTTCTAAATTTCCTCTTGTGGGAGAGGCAAGAACTAGAGGACCAGTTTAAGAATGAGATATTTCCCTCTTATGACTGAGATGAGCAAATCATTTTTCACACTCAAAGTTATTAGTGTGTGGAAGGCTTTAGGGGCAGAGTTGTTATTACTCACTGTCTTAATTGTTTGAACTGTGAAGAAATTGGAATATTTATCCATAAGCCCATGTTGAAATTTTAGCAAGGCTCCTGACAAGGTGCTGTGTAATAGACTCCATGGTTAGTAAGGTTAGATCACATGTGATCCAAGGAGAGCTAGCCTGTTTATTGAAGGTTGAATTAAATAGATTTTTAATGGACAAGGGAGTTGAGGATTATGGGTAGCAGACAGGAAGGTGAAGTTCAGATCAAAAGTCCAATCTACCATGCTCTTATTAAATGGTTTATGCTCCTAAAACAAAAGCAGAAGTTGCTGGAGAAACTCTGGCAGCATCTGTGGAGACAAAGTCGGCCACATTTCAGAGCGGCCCTTCTTGTGCTCCTACACCATTTATATTCAAATGCACTACACATTGCTTATTGCTATACTGGTGAAATCTTGAAATGATTTTCATTCACAATTACAAAGAATGGACACAGATGTGTGATCTTAAGATATCACATGCACTGAAGCAAGCAGATATAAACAGACTACTGATTTGTTATGAATAGCAATGAAGCAGGGCTTTACAAATGTAATGAGAATGCTTTTGAGATAGTTAGCTTATATTAACTCCATGATTTTTAACATTTTAATTTTTTTTAGATTGATTAGATTCCCTACAATGTGGAAACAGGCCCTTCGGCCCAACAAGTCCACACCAACCTGAAGAGTAACCCACCCAGACCCATTTCCCACAGACTGATGCATCTATGGACACTATGGACAATTTGGCATGGCCTTTGTTCTGGATTTTGAAATTGTGGCATTTGGATTTTGTGTATCTTTGAAGGGTTTTAATGACTAACGTTGGTATTTTTGCAGCCATGGAAACATTACTCTCCAGAAAATCTCTCCAGTAATCTGTATTGTTTCTTTTGGCTGAGTATTGAGGATCAGAGTAAACAGTTGTGCATTAGGTTTCAGGTAGCTAGTTATGGAATTTATTTTAGTTTAAAGGAAAAACACATTGCTTGAATTTTTTGGATTTGGAGAAATCTTCACTAAAGCTGGATGTGTAAGGCAGTAAGTCCTGAAAAAGGGAGATATTTTAGAAATATTAATAAAATTAGTTACCTCTGTGTAAGGAGTTTAGTTTGAAGGTTCCAGATCAGAAATGTTTGGTTAAAGCTGAGAATGTTGAAGGTCAGTTGTATGAAGACTCAAGGATGAAGCGAGCAGAGACTCAGAGCCAGGAATTGAAATATCATTTAAGTTAAACTCCACAAATGTAACTGAGAAGTGAATCCTTTCTGTAAAGGAGTATTGCTGGGATTAATGTGTATTAATTAGTATTTCACTGTGTGTTTTAAATTATTTGAACTCGTGCTTTATAAAGTTTATTTCATATTATTCTTTATTTTGCATGATAAACTTTAGTTTTGTTGTTTGTATTTCTGTGAATGATCACCTCATTAAAAATAAAATCCCATTACACTAGATTTCAGTCTGGGATCTGACTTGTCTAGTAATAACATCAACTGGGATCATAACAACAGAGGGCTCTTTGCAGCATTTGAAATCACTGGATTTGAAAAGTATCTATATCATTCCTTTTAACATAACAGCTATGTTATGGTTACAAACATAAAACAACTGCAATGTGAAGATTATTGCATGGAAGCTTTGGAAATACATTAAAAATGTCAAAAGCATCTTGAGGTTTTTGACTGATGGTCATGACATCATTTATATCTGGTGAGAAGTTAAATTGTCAGAATGCAGCGAAGTAAAAGGAGAGCTACAAAATCTCAAATTATATTACTGGGATGACAGTGTAGAACAAATATGTTCTACAGACAAACATGCTGAATGCGTAATAGATGGAACAAAAACGTAATGTCAACTAACATAGTTTTAAGGAATATCTTTTTTTTATATTAAGCATAAAAGTTTCTGTATTGAATAAATCAGGGTGTTATTTACCTAGTAGCAAATTGTTTATTCCACTTAAAATATATCAACCTATGCAATAAGCAAAAACCAGCCAACTGGATTCTCAGCCAACACTACAAAGAAAGTTAGAGATAAAAAAAAACCTGCAGATGCTGGAATCCAAACTGGACAGGCAGGAGGCTGGAAGAACACATCAAGTCAGGCAGCATCAGGAGGTGGAGAAGTCAATGTTTCAGATGTAACCCTTCTTCAGGACTGGGGGTGGGTATAGGGGGAGCTGCACTTAAAGGGGGTGGCGGGGGCAGGGTGGTGAAGTGGGATTGGTAAAGACAGGTAGGGGGTATGACCTGATTGGTCAATGGAAGGAATGAATCTAGTTGGTGGCAGGGAACAGTGGAATGGAGGGGTTGGGGAGGGGGTTATTTGAAATTGGAGAACTCAATGTTGAGACATCTGGGCTGTAGGCTGCCCAGGTGGAATATGTGGTTCCTCCAATATGTGGTTCCTCCAATATGTGGTTCCTCCAATATGTGGTTTGGTTCATTGTGGCAATGGAAGAGGCCAAGGATGGTCATGTCAGAAAGGGAGTGGGAAGGGGAATTAAAATGGGCGGTGACTGGGAGGTCCACTAGGCCTGTCTGCCATACTCAGCAAGCCATTCCCTCAGTTTACATTGGATCTCCCTGATGTAGAGAAAACCACAGGTGACAGTATGAGTACTGTTTTAGTAGGAAAGACTACTGCTCAACTTTTCTGGATATACAGGCAAAAGTGAGGACTGCAAATGCTGGAAACCAGAGTTTAGATCAGAGTGGTGCTGGAAAGGCCCAGCAGGTCAGGCAGTATCTGAGGAGCAGGAAAATTGACATTTTGGGCAAAAGCCCTTCATCAAGAATCTCTTGCAAGAATGCCTTGAAGAAGTTCTCCTCCTCTCGCCACAAGAATCTCAGTGAGTCTCTCCTCCATTCACCTATTGTACTCTGCTACCTTCCCCACCCTCCTCCTGACCTATCACCTCCATCCCCACCCCCATTCACCTATTGTACTCTTTGCTACCTTCTCCCCAGTCCTCTGCCACCCCAATTATCTCTCCACCCTGGAGGCTCCCTGCCTCCATTCCTGATGAAGGGCTTTTGCCCAAAACATCAATTTTTCAGTTCCTGGATGCTGCCTGACCTGCTGTGCCTTTCCAGTACCACTCTGATCTCCAGCAACTGCAGTCCTCACTTTTACCTTTTCTGGATATGTGCACAATCCATAATTCCCCACTCGAGTAAAAGTAGCAATATATTAGGTGAATGCTAGTTTTACATGCACCTAATGAGGTTTTCAGTAATAACTACCAGTTTGATTAATCTGATCCAATTGGTCAGACTCCCCAGTCATATCAAACTCAGTGTTCAAGATTCAATACCTCACTTGTTTCTTTGATGTACCTCTGGTTCATACGCTGCAAGGTATAGAATGACAGATAACAAGACCACAATCTTACAAATGCACCCAGGCACTAATTAACCTTTTGTAGTAATTGCTTTATGATTTCGCTGTGCATACGGAGCTGTTGTAGAAGCAGGGTACCCTATATTTGTATGTGGAGACAAATTGGAGTTTTGCAATGAATGATAGAGAGTTGTCACGCTGCATGTGACAATAATTTCAGTAATATAATCAGGACAAGTAAGCGTGTGAGGCCGGAAAATGTGACAGAAGTCATTTACCAAACGAGGATTCATTCATTGAACTGCCTCGTAGCTTTCCAAATCCAAATTAGGTCATTTAAATATGTGTTAATAAGGGTCAATGGTGCGCAAGCTTTGGATTACCTGCTTTTATGCTCAAATCCCTAAATCCCTCAAAGAAACTGAACATTGCCATTGGCAAGATGCAGCCATTGGTAGTAGTCACTACATTGGGCCTAAGTGAGGTGTTTGATAGTCTGATGAAGATGGAGAGTTTTAATCGTAGTTTCTGTGACTACAAACGCATTTATTTTTGCTAGACTGTCTGCTTTCACTGCGTGTAACACTTGAGCTCGACAAGGAGTGTTTAAATCCCACTCTCGTTAATGTGGGTTTTGCAGGAGAAAATCTGCTGTTCACTCATGTTCTGTTTTAGGGTTCATAACATCTACCTGAGGATTTGTTTAATCTAATCTATCTGGGACATAATTTCATTTATAGCAAAGTATTATTTTTTCTTTAACTCGTTAAGAAGGCAGGTTATCTCTAACAGCTGTTTGGAGGTAGCAGGTACGCAGAAAAACCGAGAGAAATTCTGTTCATTAAGTTTCTGCATGTGTCTACCAATTGGATCCCCACACTTTGCATTCGTAGTCATTAGGAATGTGCATTGGTTTTGTCATAACCACAACAGTGCGAGTCTTCAAAGTGGTCCATGAATTATGAATTTGTATAAATTGTTTAATTCCCTTTTTAGCTTTTTGAGTTCTCCCATTTTAAAAATAACTAGCAGCAAATGTTTAGTCTCTAACACAAAGTTAGATTATATACTTATTGCTGCATGTTACTAGTCAGAAACTGGTGTTGTAATTAGCTATAATAGATAACGATTACACTTAGAGATAAAAGGTACAAATATGAAAAGATCAGACTGTTATAAGACTTCTCTTTTGAGGTGAAGGTTTTGAAAATTTAAAGTCAGATTCAGCAACTGTGATGGCATCTGTTGCTGAACAAACAGTTGGTTGCTTGTACAGGTGCACTCTTCTGAGAGAAGAGACTTTTGGAAGATAGTGAGGCAGAGAGAGAACAATCCTTGTTTGTTTTTAATTCCTGGGGTGTTGAATAAGTTGGCTGGGCCAGCATTTATTGCCTGAGCCTAGTTGCTCTAGAGGGGTGGTGGTGAGCAACTTTCTTGATTCGCTGCTGTCCATTTGTTGTAGTTAGGGATGGAGGTTCAGGAGTGGGACTTAGTGAAACTGAAGGAATGGCAAAATATATTTCTAAGTCAAGATGGTGAGTGGCTTGGAGAGGACCTTGCAGGTAATGGTGTTCCTGCATTGTTGCTGTCCTTGTCCTTCTAGATATAAGGGTCTTGGGTTTGGAAATTGTGTCAAAAGGGCCTTGGACAATTTGTGCAGTGTATGTAGGAGATGGTACACAGTGGTGCTACTAAGCAGTGATAGAGGAAGTGGATGTTTGTGGATGTGGTGCCAATCAGGTGGACTATTTTGTCCCGGATGATGTCAAGCTTCTCGTGTTGCTGGGCTGCACTCATCCAGGCAAGCGTGGAGTTTTGCATCACACTGATGGTTTGTCTTGTAGATGGTGGACAGATCTTGGATACAAGATTATTATTTGCTGTAGGATTCCTTGACTCTGACCTGTTCTAGCAGTCACAATATTTATATGACTCATCCAGTTTACTGTCTTGTCAATGGTAGTCGGAGGATGTTGATAGTGGAGGATTCAGCAATGGTAATGCCAATACCCCTTGATATTCAATGTTTAGGTTGTTGCTGGAGATGTCATTGCCTGGCATTTTTGTGGTGTGAATGTTAGTTGCTAATGGTCAGCCCAAAAAAAAGGATATTACCCTGTATTTTGATATGATTTTCCATATCTGAGGACCTTCCATATCTGAAGAATCATGAATGGTGATGAACATTATGCAGTTAGCAGAAAATATACATATCTGATCTTATGATGGACAGAAATTATTAAAGCAGCTAAACACTATCCAGAAGAACTGCAGCACTCTGTGGTGCAGCAATAGTGTCTCTGCTTCTGCGTCAGGAGGCTTCGGTTCAAGTCCCACCTGCTCCAGTGGTGTGTACTGTAATAACATCTGAGCAGATTGATTGGAAGAACTCCTGCAGAGATGTTCTGGACTGAGATGAGTCCAACAGCCACAGTCATTGCTCTTTACTGGTTGGCATCATATGAAGCACAGAGTTTTCCCACTGACTCCAGTTCTGCTAGGGCTCCTTGATGCCACATACAGTCAAACGCAGCATTGACGTCAAGGGCAGTCACTCACCTCACTTCTGGAATTTGACCCATGCCTGTAATTAGATTAGGAACTGAGTAGCCATGGAGGAACCCGAACTGAGTGTGACTGAGTAGGTTATTGCTCAGTAAGTGTTGTGTAATAACTCTGTTAATGAAACCTTCCATCACTTTACTGATAATTGAGAGCAGACTCAATTTTTAGTGTTCAGGACATACCTGGGCAAATTTCCACATTTGAGTCAATACTTGCATTGTAGTTTTACTGAATTTACTGGACCTTTCCTGATGAAGGGCTTATACCTGAAACATCAATTCTCCTGCTCCTTGAATGCTGCCTGACCTGCTGTGCTTTTCCAGCACCAGACTCTCGACTCTCCAGCATCTGCAGTCCTCATTTTCTCCCGCTTTACTGAATCAACTTGGCTAGGGGCAGTTTTGGAGCACGGGTCTTCAGTTCTGCTGGAATGTTGCCAGGCCTACAGCCTTTACGTATCCAGTGCTATTAGCTGTTTCTTCATATCATGTGCAGTGAAGAGAATTACCTGATGACTGGCCTGTGTGATGCTGGGGACCTCTGGAGGAGACCAAGATGGAACATTCACTCAGCACTTCTGATGGAAGATTATTACAAATACTTTGTCAAAAATCACACAAAGCTGGGTTACAGTCCAACAAGTTTATTTGAAAACGCAAGCTTTTTGTAGGGGCTGCTCCTTCCTCAGGCAGTTGATAAGAGACAATACATTGGACACAGAATTTATAAGTAAAAGATCAAAGGGTCATACAATTTATGCAAATATATTGAACAAACTATTAAGTCTTTAATCAGTTAGAATGGTGGTGGAGGTTTCGATTGATTTAATATGTAAATCCCAGTTTCACCCTACTATCAGACTTACCATGGACTACTCTTTAGAATCAGTCTCATAATTGGACACATGCATCTCCGTTTTGGATGGGCACCCAGTACCTCACTCTACTGCAAGCCCACAGATAACCTCACAATGCTGCACTTCTCTAGCTTCCACCCTAAACTTAAAACAGCCATCCCCTACAGGTAAGCCCTCCGCATACGCAGGATCTACTTGGATGAGGGGGAACACAGCAAACGCCTGAAGGTGTTCAGGGATGCCCTCATCGATTAGCAGTTCCAAAGTGCCACAGCGAAAAGCCATAACAACCTCCTCAGAAGACAGATACCAGATGCAACCAATAGGGTACCCTTCGTTGTCCAGTACTTCCCGGGAGCAGAGAAACTATGCCATGATCTTCACAGCCTGCAACGCTTTATCGGTGAGAATGAGGACCTCGCAAAGACCTTCACTACGCCTCTACTTCTCACCTTTGAACTAACCGCTAAACCTTAAACAGACCATTGTTCACAGCAAACCGCTCAGCCTTCAGAACAACATCGGCCATAACACTGTACAACCCTGTCGTGGCAACCTCTGCAAGACAGGTACTCATATGGTTCGGCCAACGTTGTCTATCTCATCCACTGCAGGCAAGGATGCCCCAAGACATGGTAGATTGGTGACACCAAGCAGGTGCTACGACAACTGATGAATGGACACCACGCAACAATCTCAGTGGGAAACACTTCAGTGGTTAAGGACATTTGGCCTCGAATCTTTTGGTGACTGTCCTCCATGGTGGACTTTGGGACCCACAAAAATGCATATTTGGCGAACAGAGGCTGATAGCCAAGGATGGTACCCATGAGGATGGGCTCAACTGGGATCTTGGGTTCGTGTCACACTACAGTTGACCCCATTACACTATATACTCTTACACATACACTCATACACATGGACACATGACACACACACACACACACACACACACACTCTTGCTCAAACACTGTTTCTCACACTCTCTCATAAGCATGTGCACCCTCACACTTGTGCAGACTCTCTCTCAAGCTCACATGCACAGTCTAACTCTCACTCTCACGCTCTCACTCACATTTGCAGATTTGTATTTGCAGGTACATTTCTGTTTTGTTCAAAAAGTGCACAAACTGTAACCAGTCACTCAATGTGGCATTTTATAAATTCCTACTTTGGAAATAAAACTACTCTGGCTCCAGGATGAGATTCAAACAGACATGAAGCATCACACTTAAAATGCATTGTCTGATCTGAGGTGTCACCTTTATTCTGATAAAACCTGAAGTTATCTTGGGACAGTGACTTGAAAGAAATTCTGGGATTTACATATTAATCAATCGAAACCTGCACCTGCATTCTAACTGGTTAAAGACTTAATAGCCATCTAAGTTTGTTCAATACATTCATGAGTTGAATGATCCTTATAAATTCTGTGTCTGATGTATTCTCTCTCACTTGCTGCCTGAGGAAGGAGCAATGGCTCCAAAAGCTCGCAGTTTCAAATAAACCTGTTGGACCCGTAATCATGTGATTTTTGACTTTGCCTGCCCCAGTTCAACACTGGTACCTCCACATCATTACAAATGCTTCAGAATTTGTATTTACTGAGCTCTCTCAACATTGAGGGTTGAAGGTATTTGTAGAGCCTCCTGTTCCAATAAGTTGTCTGATTGTCCACCACTTGTCATGTTTGGATGTGACAGGGCTAGAATGCTCAGATTTCTTCATTGTGGGATTATGAGTTCCTCACTTGCTCTGTGGTCATGGCATTTACAGAATAGCCTTGGCTCCTTCACAGAATGTTTTGTAATCTCTGAAATCTTTTTTGCTTAATCTCTCATTTTAGCTGAGAACTCAGAATCCTTCCTGGGCAGTTCTGCCTAAAATGTTAACTTTTTGCTTTGGTTATGCAGATCAAACATGAAATGGCTGCTATATTAGAGTCATAGTCGTACAGTTATATAGCATGTAAACAGACCCTTCTGTCCAACTAGTCCATGCTGGCCAGATACTCTATATTATTCTAGTCCTATTTTCCAGCATTTGGCCTCTATCCCTCTAAACCCTTCCTATTCATATACTCATCCAGATGCCTTTTGAATGTTGTAATTGCACCAGCTTCCACCACCTCCTCTAGAAGCTCATTCCATACACACAACACCCTCTGCATGAAAAAGTTGCCCCTTAGGTTGCTTTTAGACCTTTCACCTCTCACCCTAAACCTATGCCCTCTAGTTTTAGATTATGATTAGATTATTTACAATGTGGAAACAGGCCCTTCGGCCCAACAAGTCCACACCGACCCTCCGAAGAGTAACCCATCCAGACCCATTCCCCGTGACTAATGCACCTAACATTACGGGCAATTTAGCATCGCCAATTCACCTGATCGCTTTTCTTGTCATATATATTTATAAGCTAGATTTGGATATACAGAGCACAACTTCAAAATTCGAACCAGAGCCAAACCTGGAAGTATTGTGAATTGCAGGAAAGATATTGGTAGATTTCAAAAGGCTATAGATCAGTTAATGTAACAACACCATGCAGATGAATTTCAATGCAGAATGGTGCAGGTGATAATTTTAGGGAGGAAGAATTGGGAAAGGCAATGTAAAGAATACAAGTCCAAAATGGTTGCAGGAAGAGATGGCATATGTGCACAAATTTTTAAAGATAGCAGGGCATGTTGAGAAAGTATTTGAAAAGACTGGACTGACACTGGCTTGATCTTCAAAGTATTTTGTCCAATTCTGGGCACTGCCACTTGATCAAGGCTCTGCAGGCTTGAGAGCGAGCAAACAAGCGAGCACAGAAAACATTTATGAAAATAGTTTCAGGTATGAGTTTTCAGTTGTGACATTAAATTCAAGAAGCAAAAGTGTTCTCTTTTGATAGAAATGTTCAAGATCATAAAGGATCTAGACAGATTAGCTAAAACTACTGCTTCTATTGGCAGAAGGGTTAACGGAGAACCAGAGGACTAATTTAAGGTGGTTGGCAATTAAAAATGAGTGGCACGAGGAAGTACTCATTCAATTAGCGAGTGGTTGGAATCTGGGATGCACAACCTTAAAAGTGTGATGGAGGCAGATTCATTGTGGTTTTCAAAAGATAGTTGCTTAAGTATCTGAAGAGAAACACATGCTGGGCTATGCAGAAAGGACAAGAGAATTATTATTGCAGAGAGTTGGCAAGGACATGACAGGACAAGTGGCCTTGATCTGTGCTGGAACCATTCAATGATTCTAAAAACAGTTCTTCTCCAACTTGCAAGCCCATAAAGTTCCAATTAGTGTTTAAGTAATCTGAGGAGATCAGTGGATTAATGAGGATAATGTCGTTGTCATGTATATGAACTTTTAAAAGATGTTGATAAAGTACTCCACAATCACTGGACTACTTTGTTACCTATTCAAATAGCAAAGAAAATTATACTGAAATTCTCTGAGGTCTTTTTTTTTCTCTCTCAAACTTCAAGTTTTCACACTTTTATTAAGGATTTGTTGTGTTGGACAAGGGTTAATTGGATTCTAAATGTCTCCCTTTGTGGTTGATGCTGAATTAACACATCAGCCTGTCTGCTGTTTTGGATGAAGTGAATCTACAAGGACAGTCATGTGAGTTCCGGAGCCATATTGAGGGATTCTGTATCTATTTCTCACTAGATTTTCTGACTTTAAGTATACAATATTATAATTAGAGTCATACCAATCTTCTAACAAAGGTTCTTCCACTCCAGTGGAAAGCTGCAACGCTATTTCAGAGCGAAAATGTCCAGTACGTGATGACAGAGGGCCAAGAATCTGTAACATTGACCAAATGAATACCTCCCTGGGGACAGGAGCTTCAACAAGTGATCAGTGGAGGGAATATGAGTCAAAGGTCCTATGAAGTTAACTACTCTTGTAGAAGTAGGAACATCACTCTGATGTTTGAGTCCTGATGCCTCCTGAGCCAATGGCCAGGAGAAATTGCATCTCCATCTTTCAACTCCAGCTCTACTTGTTCATTTTTCAATTGATGTTTCACCGGGTATGTTGCCCACTTCCTCACTAACTGTTTCTTGCCTGTGTGAGACTTCTGGCTATTATTTCAGAGCAATCGATGTTCGCAGCAAACATATACTTGGATCAGCAAATTGGATATATCAGAAGGTGGAGAAACTGGTGAGTTCTCAGAATAAATACAGTGCTGGAAAAAGTCTGGCAGCATCTGCAGAGGGAGAAACAGAGTTAATGTTTTGAGTCCAATGATTTTTCTTCAGAACAGTCCTTCCTGTTCCCGATGTTAATTGATACACTCCATTGTGACAAGAAAAGAAGAGGGGTTAAATAAATACATGCACTTTCAGAAAAAAAGAGTAAGCTTAAACATTTATAATATGTTGAGATTGAAGTTTTAATTGAGCAACAGGAACGTAGGTGTATCATGGCCAATTCGACCCACTCCTCTCTGCCTATTTCCCTGCTTCCTCACATGTTTGTCCAAGAGTTACGGGGTTCTTTTCCCTTGAAATGAGTGAGAGATTTGTGGATTCTGGGTCCACTATCTCAGGCAGTTCTTATTCTTTCAATGTAAGCTATGTCACCTTTTAAGAGCAAAATACTAATATGAAGGCCTTTGGCTCGCTCAAATTTGCTGGCCTGTATTTTAAGCTGTTGCATCTGCATTGGATTTTCTTCTTCCCCCACAGAGGTGAGCCTGTAGTTGATGATGCAAATAATGCTGCAAGCCTGTACTCAGTATTAAAACTAAGCTGACCCAGGAAATGAAGCAGGGTCAGAACAAGATCACAGATTCTATAGTGTGGTAATCCTGCCACAGGAAAATCTAGCCCTTTCAACTCATTGGATATCTGAATATGCAATCTTTAAAAAAAATTCAATTTTCTACACTCCTGGTTTGCCTTGGATTGATTTATTGCAGAGATGTACACTTATATTTGATATGTCCCGGTGTTGAAATATTGGGACGAGAGAACAGCGGATGAAACCACACTTAGTGAAAGCACGGAGGGGGTCAATCTCTCATGATTTCCCAAGTTGCCATTATTTACTAATAGGAAACTCCCTGCTCGGATTGGGCCTGTCAGCAGGAGCTCACTGCCTGCAGTCAGGTCAGGAAATTGTGCACTTTGGCAATCCTTAAAGTGCAACGACTGCTGACTAAATGGAGTGTGTATTACTTGTTTAGCTGCAAACAATGACACTTATGAGACATCTGCAAAATGTTGCAAGTCACTGATACCCCAAATGAAGGTGCTTCTAAAATAAGGGCAGGGGAAAAAAAGGTTTCCATAGTACTTTCCCCTCTGGAGAACTGCACACTCAGCTTCGAAAGATCTGTCCTAATGAGTTAAAGATGTGTCCAGTGCCCAAAGGACAAAGGAACAGATGAAATAAAGTTTAATAGACTCAGGAAGTCTGTCGAATTAAGGACATGCCGTCTTTCCTAAAATCATGGGTAGAGTATGTAGGCCATAAAGTTTACACCAGAGCTGAGGTTATATGCTTCCCCCTCAGAAAACTGTTCTGGGCAAGGGTGCATCCTATACCATAGCATTTTACCATTGTCATTTCAAACTGGATCTGTTGTCAAATTGAGATTTTGGGAGGTGAGTCATTTATTTTCTAACAAGCAAAAGATAGAGGCTGTACACAGGTGATTTCTTTTCAAACTTGCATCAACTTTATCTCATTTTTAAAGGAAAGACGCTCTTTCAAAGAACTGGCACATGTGCACAATAGACTGAAAGGCCTTCTGTGTGTGCTTTTCTATAATTCTGTGTGTGCCCAGCAATGTGAACAGAAACAAATGGAAGAAGGGAGTGAAAAAATGTGTTTCTTTGAACAGACTCATGGTGAATATTCTGAGGCAGAAGAAAACTCAGGCAGTGAATCAGGCTGAAGCTAGAAGTCACTCACAAGTTGATGGCTGGAGCAATCAGTATTCTTTTTCACTCACATTATATACAGTCCTGTTTGTGATCATAATACACATGTTACTTATATAAATAGTGTCTAAAAGAATTGTTTCCACAGGACATTTCTAACATACATTGGTCATCGGTTTCTGTGGATAACCTGAAGGACCAGCCTCCTGGTGTAACAAATGCATTATTACACAGCATCCTGGGTCATCAGTCTAACCACAGCAACTACCTGAATAGATACATCAAGCCTGAGGAATGTAGATAAGATGTTCCAATAAAGTATTTGAGATAAAACACAGATGATTAGCAACTTGCTGAGTACAACATTAATCAGCCTCACCTGAAAGAATTAGAATCTCACCAGGCCTTACTTTAAGTGACTTTAAGTGAAGTAAGATATTTCAGCTGCAAAGTATTTAGCTGTCATTTTATTGCCAAGAAGGACATGGCAATAAATGTGGAGACATCCACTACAGTAAGGCTGTGCATGACCACAGTTCTGAACAGTTATTGACAATAGAGTACATTTAATTTTAGGAAGACTTGCATCAGATGTCTATGATACTGAGACCTTTCAGATAGTTTGGGAACTTTTGTAAAATGTTTACACTTTACCATAAAACTCTTGATCTCCAAAATTCTTGTTTGGCTTCATCATGGTGGGCTTCATAACCCTCCTTGCTATTTGGATGTCTGCTCAGACAGGTGTCCAGGCATGCTGCTGAAATGTGAATGCAATCAGCTGTTATCTTTTGGGGAAGAAAACTCTATCTGAATCAGCCAGCCCCTCATGCTCAAACAATCGTACATGTGATTTTAAAATGTGCAGATGCTCTGCAGAATGCAATAAACTATCAAAGTTTGGATAATCTGCTCTGCTGAGCTGTAAGACATCACTGATCTGCAGCTATCTTAGGAATTGGTTGAAGAATGTTGAATCAGATCATACATCTGTGAATTTGACCCAACCATGACCTCTGCCCAATATTAAAAGTTATTAAATATACAATGAGAACAGTGCCGTGTCAATAGACTAGAGACCACCATTGGCACACTGAAGTGGGATTGTTGCTATGGCAACAAAACAGGAGGGAGCTCAAAGTTGGAGATTCAGAAGAATTCAAGACTATGAACCAAAAAGATAGATTTTATGCCTTGGCTAAGAACAAGGCTTAAAAAGATCAGGAATTGAGGGCTAATATTAGGGAATATTCCCACCATGGGATCTTGTCTCCCTAAAAAGGCTCTGACCTCATCAGTTAGAGAAACATTGAGGCATAGATTCATAACTTCTAATTTTTGAAACAAAATATTAAGTTCACAACAAATCTTTGCTACTATAAATGTGTTAATCTTTGAGATATTTAGAATATCAATAGCCGAAACTGTGAAAGCTTCATGTTGTGCCACTAACAGAATAGATCTCAGATGAAAAAGCTATCAATCAGACAATGTTTTCTCTTGGATGCAGATGTTTAATGAGACTAATGGATATCTTTGTTCTCAGCCTTGGCTCATTATACATTCTTTACTGCTGTTTCATAACAGGGCTTGGATCAGTTCCAAATATAGATACATAGAAGAAAGTAGGAAAATGGACAGCTTGCTGGGTCCTACTTCCCTTCTATATAGAGGAGGATGATGGCTGCATTCTTCAGCAGGGACAATCAAAGTACATTCAATATCAGGATGGTGAGATAGCAGAAGGCCACACCACTGCTCTCTTGCTGTTTTCAATAAATTTTCCACCCACTACAGGAAGAAGTAGCAGAGGAACATCAAGGTCCAATTATTAAATTGTAATCTGAGATATCATAATGGACATATACAATTAGTTCCCTTTTATCATGTCCTTTCTGGTCTGGATTAGGCTGATTAGGCATTGCAATTTCATGCTGGTAAAATGAACAGACATCACATCTTTCAGAACAAAGTTGTGGAATAATATCTGTATTTAATAAATGCACAAAATGCATTGTAATATTTAAATTATTATTGCAAATTTTACACAAAATCACTTTATTCTAACCTTAAAATTACTATGACCAGTCCCGAGGCAAGGTTTCCCAAGTCATTGTAGTTCAGATGGAATACACTAAACTGTTAAACACCCATGTGAGAGGGATGAACTGGCTCACCTCCTTTATTCACCCATCCTTACATTTGGTTGCAACAAGTGTAGTTTGAAAAGTATCCCCTCCATTATAGAATCCCTACAGTGTGAAAGCAGGCCATTCGGCCCATTAAGTCCACACCAACCCTCCAGAAAGCATCCCACTCAAACCCATCCCCCTACCTTATCCCTGTAACCACACATTTCCCATGGCTAATCCACCTGGCCTGCATGTCCCTGGATGACTATGGGCATTTTAGCTTGGCCAATCCACCCACCTATACATCTCTGGACTGTGGGAGGAAACCCACACAGACATGGGGAGATTGTGCAAACTTTAAACGTAGACAGTTACCCAAGGGTGGAATCAAACCTGGGTTCCCGGCCTTGTAAGGCAGCAAGACAAACCACTGTGCCACACATGGATACTTTTCTTTCAGATCTAAATAATCTTGTGCTTTAAAAGGAGCCAATTTAACCAGACTTCCTTGAATTAACGGAGTGATTTGATTCATCAGAGAGAATTAGTAACACACCACACATACACACAGATTAGAATTAAGAGGTGAGTCCAAAAAGATTAAGGTTTAAAAAAAAATGTATACATCAGTCTCAGAATTGTTCATCAATTGCAGATATATAACCATTGTGGCCATTGTATTGGAAGTTATCGGTGGCACTTATGTTTGGAGCTAAGCAGATGATTTTTGAGATTTGTGGTTTTATAGGCTGATTGAAGTTCTTTTGCCCTGATTCTTTTTCAAACTGGTTTACAGCACTCAGAATTAGGGAGAGTCTTTACCTGAAACACAGAGGTAACTACGGGATAGTTTATTGACTGTGGCCTTCATAACACAATAACACTCAAATCCAGAATAGTACATTGTGGTAATATAATAGATGATGGTGGATGTAAAGGGTGGCACAGTGGCTCAGTGGTTAGCACTGCTGCCTCACAGCGCCAGGGACCTGGGTTCGATTCCTGCATTGGCCGACTGTCTGTGTGGAGTTTGCACATTCTCCCTGCGTCTGCGTGGGTTTCCTCCCCCATCCAAAGATGTGCAGGTTAGGTTAGTTGGCTGTGCTAAATTGCCCATAGTGTTAGGTACATTGGTTAGGAGAATGGGTCTGGGTGGGTTACTTTTCGGAGGGTCGGTGTGGACTTGTTGGGCTGAGGCGCCTGTTTCCACACTGTAGGGAATCGTATTGAATCTAAAAATCTGAAACAAAAACAGATATTGCTGGAGAAACTCACCAGTCTGCAACATATTTTCATGTAATCAATTCTGAAGAAGGGTCACTGGACTTGAAACATTAATTGATTTCTCTCCATAGATGTTGCCAGACCTGCTCAGTTTTTCCAGTAATTTCTGTTTTTGTGTGATAAATGCAAGAGTGTACAGTCCCACTAGTTCACTCCAGTAGAATGGAATCTGGCTTTTTAATTTTCTTTGTATATTCCTGCAGGATGAAGCCTGCAAGAAATGGTTTTCTGCCAAGAGAGCTAGTTCACTCTATCATTATCTCTTCTTATGTTTTCTCTTGTTTGAAGGTTCCCAGATCATTTACATGTGTAGTTTGATGAGCTTCACACAGGACCTTGATAGACACTTAATTCCACAATTTTTCTATTGCAGAGCTCTTTTCTAAAAACAATGCATTTTGGAATTTAAAATAAATCATTTTATAAATGTTTCAGGGTCTGATCCATTGTCACAGCAAAGACCAACCAGAAGATATGGATCTGCTCCCAGATTTTGGCCTCCCTTGCCCATTGCAAAACAGCATGTAGAAGTGAATAGTAAGCCTCAGTTTCAGTGGCATCCTCTGGTAACTCCCACTGTTGGTAATTATTCCATCATGAAGTTTGGTAGTGAGCATCTGCAGTGAGCTATATAAAAACAAGTGGTCTCAATGAGAAGTAAAAGCAGCAAAATACAAAAGGGATGGCTGACCCACTGCCACTACTTTCCAATCTTCTTCTTAGCTTAAACTCCTGACACTAGAGACCAAGCTTATGAATCATGTCCATACTGCTTCCTGTTTTCTGAGTGTTCTATATTGTATGTCAGGAATGTTAGGATAAAAGTTATGTAGCTTCTAAATATATGAAAGATTTAATATGTAGCATTTTAGATTGTTATTACTTTATTGTTTTATGGCTAAAATCCAGATTCTGAGTGCATTATCGCAGTACAGCTATCATTAAGTTTGTAAGGGTTTAAATTTTGTGAAAATGTTTTTCATTACATAAACTTGACATTATAAAGTTAACCTTACTCAAAAATGTTGGATAGAAGACGTTTTGTTAAGGATACATGAAAGCAATTCCTTCTTCTTTTGGTATTGTTAAAGAGCTCCTAATAATAAACAAGAATGAGTTTTCTGGGTGATTAAGGTGGTCTAAGGTACACACTGAAGTAAAAGCAAATTACCGTGAATTCTGAGTAATTAATAAAAAGGAATTCTGGAAAATATGCACAAGGGGGCTGGGACCATCTGTGAGAATAAGTAAATGTTTTGAGGAGAATATGTTTGACAGGTTATAATCCTAAATCCATCTGTTGAATGATAAACTTTGAATAATCTCAGTGATAGTTGACCTTGCGAAACAGATTCAGGAGAAACCAGTGAACTTACACAACTACCTCCACTCCTGTCACCTCAGTAAAACTCCTTTATGCACTTGTGTAGAGAAACAAATAATGCTGCACATAAGTGGGAAATGCCCCATCTACACACTAAGTGACACACTAATTGCCTTAAACTAGACAAATAAAAAGACTATTACATGGCTCTAGGGATATGTATTTGCTAAATAAATAAACAAAATCTAAAATCCAAATAAAACATATAGTGAGTGAAATAAAAGGCTGATGGCTGGAGTGTCCAGAAACAATAAGAATTTTGTGATGTTAAGGGTCAATGCATTGTTATGTCCATTATTGCAAGTTGCCAGAAATTAGGGAACTAACTGAATTCCTATTGAGCTTCAATGAAAATAGGTAAAAGAAACAGAGACTGAATGAAGAAAACTCATAGACACACAGACATTTACAGCACAGAAAGAGGCCAGTTGGACCATGTTAGTCAACAAAGATCTTCCTCCACTAATCCCAATTTCAAACTCTTGGTCCATAGTCCTGGAGGCTAAGACAACATGTAAATATCTAAACACAGCTTAAATGTTATGAGGGTTTCTGACTCAACCACTCTATTTCAGTCAGTGAGTTTAGACCCCCACCAGCTGAAAAACATTCTCCTCAACTCCCTTCTTCGTCTTCAACATCTCTTACCTTAAATCTCCCAGCTATTGACATACTCCAAATGGAAAATGTGTCCTCCTATCTATCCTATTCATACCCGTTATAATCTTCTACACTTCTATCCGATCCCTTCTCAGCCTTTGCTGCTCCAAGGAAAACCAGCCTATCTAGTCTTCCCTCATAGCCCAGAGGCAGTATCCTGGCAAGTCTCTCTGCACCCTCTCTAATACAATCACATCCTTCCTGTAATGTGGTGACCAGAATTACATGCAGTGCTCTGGTGGTGACCAACCCAGTGTTTTATACAGTTCCAGCAAAGCTTGCTCTTTTATTCGATCCTAAACAACTAAATCCCACATATCTTCTTAACCAGTTTATCTACCTGCCCTGCTACCTTCAGGGATCTGTGAATAAGCACACCAAGGTCTTCTAATCCAGTATATTTCAGGATCCTACCATGCATCTTGCTTTGTTAACCATCCCAAGTACATTAGCTCACACTTTCTGATTGAATTCCATTTTCCAGAGCACTGTCAATGTGACAGTTTATAGCTATCCTTCTCACTATTTACCACCCTGCCAATTTCCCTGTCATCTGCAAACTTCTTGGTCATTCCCTCTATATTTAAGTCCAATCATTAATGTACACCACAAATTGCATAGGCCCTTGCACCTAGCCCTGTGGAACCACAATGGAAACAGGTTTTCAATCACATCCCTCCAATATCATCCCTTGCTTTATACCTCACCAACAATTTTAGATCGAAGGCACTACTCCACCTTGTATCCCATGGGTTTTTATTTCCTTGTCCAGTCTGCCATAAAGGACCTTACCAACAGTCTTACTAAAGTTCATGTAGACCCCATCAACTATATTACTCTCATCAAAACTCGTAGTTACCACCTCAAAAACTTAAATTAACCTGTAAAACATGACCATCTCTGAGCAAAATAGAAGGTTATCTGGGAATACAGTGAGATCTTGATCAACTAGGTCTGTGGGCTGAGGCAAATGGAGCTTAATTTAGTTAAATGCAAGGTGTTGCATTGGTAGATCAAACCAGGGCAGAACGTACACAGTCAATGGTAGGGTCCTGGCAAGTGTTATAAAATAAGGAGATCTAGAGGTATGAGTTCATAGTTCCTTGAAAGTGAAGTCACCGGTAGACATGGTGGTGAAGAAGGCTTACGGCAGTCTTGCCTCGTCGGACAGCGTACTTAGTACAAGAGTTGGGACGTCTTGTTGCAGCTGTATAAGATGCTAGTGAGGCCACATTTGGAGTAATGCATGCAGTTCTGATCACCCTACTATCGAAAGGATATAATTAAACTAGAAAGAGTGCAGAAAAGATTTACTAGGATGCTACCTGGACCGGAAGGTTTGAGTTACAAAGAGAAGCTGGATATGCTGGAACTTTTCTTCCTGGAGTGCAGGAGATGGAGGGGTGGCATTATACAGGTCTAAAATCATGAGAGGGATAAATAAGGTAGATAGCCAACAGCTTTTTGCCATGGTAGGGGAGTCTAAAACTAGAGGGCTTGGGTTTAAGGTGAGGGGGAAGAGATACAAAAGGGCCCAGAGTGTGGTGAGTGTCTAGAATGGTCTCCCAAAGGTATTGGTGGAGGCAAGTACAATTTTGTCATTTAAAAAATATTTGGACAGGTGCACGGATGGAACAGTTGTGGAGGGATATGGACCAAACGCAGGCAAATGGGACGAGAATAATTGTGAAAACTGGGCAACATGGGCAAGTTGGACCGAAGGGCTATAAACCTCTATGACTGGAAATCCATTCTGACTATCCCTGATTCTTGCATCCCTCTTCAAGCCAATATTCTGTCCCTTAGATTTCTTTCTACTAACCTCCCCACCACTGAGTTTATAAGTCTGGCCTGTAATTTTCTGGTCTATCCTTTTGTCCCTTCGTTAATAATAAGACAACATGAGCAGTCATTCAGTTGCGAAACATGCTAACATAGAGTCAGAGAGTCATAGAGATGTATAGCACAGAAACAGACTCTTCGGTCCAACCCGTCCATGCCGACCAGATATCCCAACCCAATCCAGTCCCACCTGCCAGCACCCAGCCTATATCCCTCCAAACCCTCCCTGTTCAAATACGCATCCAGATGTGTCTTAAATGTTACAGTTGTACTAGTCTCCACCACTTCCTCTGGCAGCTCATTCCATACACATACCACCCTCTGTGTGAAAAGGTTGCCCCTTAGGTCTCTTTTATATCTTTCTCCTCTCACTGTAAACCTATGCCCTCTAGTTGTGGACTCCCCCACCCAAGGGAAGAGACTTTGTCTATTTATCCTAACCACGTCCTTCATGATTTTATAAACCTCTATAAGGTCACCCCTCAGCCTTTGATGCTCCAGGGAAAACAGCCCCAGCCTATTCAGCCTCTCCCTGTAGCTCAAATCCTCCAACTCTGGAAACAACCTTATAAATCTTTTCTGAACGCTTTCAAGTTTCACAACATCTTTCCGATAGGAAGGTGACCAGAACTGCATGCAATATTTCAACAGTGGCCTAACCAATGTCCTGTACAGCCGCAACATGACCTCCCAACTCCTGTACTCAATGCTCTGACCAAGCATACCAAACACCTTTTTCACTATTCTATCTATCTGTGACTCCACTTTCAAGGAGCTATGAACCTGCACTCCAAGGTCTCTTCGTTCAGCAATACTCCCTTGAACCTTTCCATTAAGTGGATAAGTCCTGCTAAGATTGGTTTCCCAAAATGCAGCACTTTGCATTTATCTGAATTAAACTCCATCTGCCACTTCTCAGCCCATTGGCCCGTCTGATCAAGATCCCGTTGTAATCTGAGGTAACCTTCTTTGCTGTCCACTACACCTCTAATTTTGGTGTCATCTGTAAACTTACTAACTATACATCTTATTCTCACACCCAAATCATTTAGAGTCATAGAGTCATAGAGATGTACAGCATGGAAACAGACCGTTCGGTCCCACCTGTCCATGCCGACCAGATATCCCAACCCAATCTAGTCCCAGCTGCCAGTGCCTGGCCCATATCCCTCCAAACTCTTCCTATTCATATACCCATCCAAATGCCTCTTAAATGTTGCAATTGTACCAGCCTCCACCACATCCTCTGGCAGCTCATTCCATACACGTACCACCCTCTGCGTGAAAA
>NC_057714.1:77989166-78012279 GCF_004010195.1 Chiloscyllium plagiosum
GTAGCACTGGGAGTAATCCAGATATTACTACCCTTGAGGACCTCCTTTTTAAATTTCTGCCTAACTCTCTAATCTCCCTTCAAAATTTCAACCTTTTCCCTTCCAATGTCGCTGGTTCCAATGTGGACAATGACCTCTTGCTGGCCGCTGGCCCCCGTGAGACATCCTGCACCCTCTCTGAGACATCCTTGATCCTGGCACCAGGGAAACAACATACCATTCTTCTTTTTCTCCGTTGGCCACAGAAACGTCTGTCTGTACCTCTGACTACATAATCCCCGAACACAATTGATCTCTTGGAAGCCGACGTACCCCTCGTTCCATTAGAGCCAGTCTCAATACCAGAAACTTGGCTGTTTGTGCTACGTTCCCCTGAGAATCCATCACCCCCTACATTTTCCAAAACAGCATACCTGTTTGAAATGGGTATATCCACAAAAGACTCTAGCTGCCTACCTCTCTTACCCTTCCTGAGGTTAACCCATCTATATGACTGTATCTGAGACTTTCCCCCCTTCCTATAACTGCCATCCATCACATACTGTTGCTGTTGCAAATTCCTCATCGCTTCTATCTATCTCTCCAACCGATCCACTCGATCTGAAAAGATTCGCATCCAACAGCATTTATGGCAGATATAATCAGCAGTAACCCTTAAACTCTCTTTAAACTCCCAACATCTGACAAGAAGTACATATCACTGCAAAGGCCATTTTTGCTCCTTCACAATCTACAGACTCAGAAAATAACACCGTCTTATTCCTCTACAAACACTGCCTCAGGTTAAATTAATAGCTATGGCTTAATCAAGTTTAATCAAGAGACTTATCTCCAAAACATATAATCAAGAAAGAATCCATTGTACCCACTACTGCAGCCTTATATAAATGATGAAAAGTAGTGGACTCAGGACCGATCTTTGCAGGACTCGACTGGTCACAGGTCTCCAGTTTGAAAACAACCCTCCAGCACCATCCTCTGTCTTCTACCTTTGAGCCAGTTCTGTATCCAAATGGCTAGTTCTCATTGTATTCCATGAGATCTAACCTTGCTAATCAGTCTCCCATGGGGAACCTTGTCGAACGCCTTAATGAAATCTATATATATCATGTCCACCACTCTGTCCTCATCAATCCTCTTCAAAAAACTCAATTAAGCTTGTGAGACATGATTTCCTCCGCACAAAGCCATGTTGACTATCCCTAATCAGTCCTTGCCTTTCCAAATACATGTACATCCTGTCCCTTAGGATTCCCTCCAACAACTTGCCCAACAAAAATGTCTCTTGCTTCACTATCTCCCTGGGTCCTAACCCCCCACCTTACTAGTTTAAATCCTCCTGAGCGCTCTAGCAAATCTCTCTGCCAGTGTATTAGTCCCCTTCTAATTCAGGTGTGAACCTTGGAAGAGATTCCAACGATCCAAAAATGTGAATCCTTCTCCCATACACCAGCTCCTTAGCCATGCATTCATCTGTTCTATCCTCCTGTTCTTACCCTCACTAGCCCGTAGCACTGGGAGTAATCCAGATATTACTACTCTCGAAGACCTCATTTTTAAATTCCTGCCTAACTCTCTATATTCTCCCTTCAGAATCTCATCCTTTTCCCTTCCCATGTCATTGGTTGCAATGTGTACAATGACCTCCTGCTGATCCCTCTACCCCTTGAGAACATTCTGCACTATCTCTGTGATATCCTTGATCCTGGCACCAGGGAAACAACACACCATTCTGATCTTTTACTGCTGGCCACAGAAATGCCTGTCTGTACCTCAGACTAGACAGTCCCCTAACACAATTGATCTCTTGGAACCCGATGTAACCCTCATTGCGTTAGAGCCACTCTCAATACCAGAATCTTGGCTGTTCGTGCTACATTCCCCTGAGAATCCATCACCCCCTACACTTTCCAAAACAGCATACTTGTTTGAAGTGGGGATAGCCACAGAAGACTCCTGTATTACCTACCTACCTCTCTTACCTTTCCTGAAGTTAACCCATCTATGTGACTGTATCTGCAACTTTTCTCCCTTCCAAAAACTGCCATCCATCACATCCCCTTGTTCTTGTAAATTCCTCATTGTCTCTAACTGTCTCTCCAACTGATCCATTCAATATGATAGAATTCGCAACCAATGGCATTTATTGCAGATATAATCCTCAATAACATGTAAACCCGCCCTAAACTCCCACATCCGACAAGAAGAGCATATCACTCTACCAAGGGCCATTTTTACTTCTTTCAGTCTACAGACCCAGAAAATCGCACTTTCTTATTCTTCTACAAAACACTGCTCCAGGCTAACTTAATACTTATGGCTTATATTTTTAAGTTTAATCAAGAGACATACCTCAATATAAAATATAGTCAAGAAAGAACCCACTCTATTCATTACATCAGACTTACTCTAAGGCCTCACTTAAAATATTCATTTAACTGTCTTAGTGCTGTGACCTCTCCCAAACAGGTTCCTCCAAGATTAGTTGTGAATTTCACTGTTTGTTAATTTTCCCAGGTGCACTCCGATGTCCAACGATACAGCAAACGCAGTAACTGTGCAGGCTCACTGCTGTGTCAGTTAGTGTAGGTTTCTTTCTCTCTCGCTCTCTCTCTCTCTCCTGCACTGACCTCACCATGTGCTTCCTTTGTCTGTTCCTCTCCCTTTTAAAAGTGCTGTTGTTTTGACTTTTTTTTTCTCCAAAGTTCCAAAACAATGCAGTAATTGCTGCTCATGGAATTCGATATCTTCTCTCTCTCTATCTCTCTCTCTCCGCTAATTTCTTCTCTAACACTTCACCGCCCTCCACCCAGATGTATCTACCTGCATTGTGCTTTTCCATTGTGAAGATCAATACCACATATTCATCAGGGCTGTGCTTACCTCTTCTGGGTCAATCCCTACAATAAGGAGCCTAATGGGGCCTGCTGGGCTCTGTACTTTCCCTATTTAATGTCTAGCTCTTTATATACTTTTAAAGTACTTCAGGTTTTCCTTTAAACTACTTATATATGCTTTCTTGTGCACTCTCTTAGCTTTCCTGGTTTTCTTTTATGCACATTTTATCCTCCTGTAGGGATTCAGCATATTGACCCCTCAGTATCTGGCATAAGTGTTACCTTTTTTCTTAATCTGAACCATCATGTCCCTTGACATCTATGGTTCTCCATCTCAGTCCCACATTTTCTCTTTACAGGAACACATTTGGTCTGTACTCTTACCATTTCCTCCCTGAATCCCTCCTCTTGCTCTGACAGAATTTTATCTGCAAGTAGCTGTTCCCAGTTCACTTGGGCCAAACCATATCTTAATCTTAAAATTAGCCCGTTCCCAGTTTAGAACTTTTATTTCCAGCCCCTCCTTATCCTTTTAGATAATGCTCCTAAACCTAACTGAATTATAGTCATTATCTCCAAAATACTCCCTGAAACATATGCTGGCCACCTGCCTGGGCTCATTTCCAAATGTTAGATCCAGAGCTGTCCCTTGAATGTTTGGGCATTTTATGTACTGGCTAAAAAAGTTCTCCTGGTTACAATTTAATACTTTTGTTCCCTCCCTACCCTGCACATTAAAAGCTATCCTAGTTAACGTTCTGTTGAAGAGTTACTGGACTCGAAAATTAAACTCTGCTTTTTTCCCACAGATGCTCCCAGACTGCTAAAGTTCTGTTTCGTTTCAGATCTCCAGCATCCACATTTCTTTATATTATCCTATCCTGGTTAATATTTAGGTCGTTAAAATCCATTATTATTCCTGCCTTAATATTCTTACACTTCCTCGAAATTTGATTATTTATTTGATCCTCTATCTCTCCCTGTTTAGTGACCTATAGAACAAACCCACCAACATCTTTTCTCCTGTCTTTTGTTTTCACTTCTACCCCTATAGTCTGGTTTGATGATCTTTCTAAAATGTCATCCCTCCTTACTGCTATAATTGATTACTTCATCAATATTGTTACTCCTTCTTCTTGCTCCTTCCCTATCTCATTTGCGTACCCTATAACCAGGAATGTTAAACTGCTAATGCTGCCCATCTTTCAACTAAGTATCAGTCATAGCTATCATACACCCACATGCCGATCAGTGCCCTCAGCTTATCTGTCTTATTCCTGAGACTCCTTGCATTAAAATATGTTCTATTTAGCCTTGCTAAAGTCATTTATTTCTTATTTAGCAGATGATTCTTCTGTGTTCTAGACTCATGTCTTTAGTTCTAATTTTATCTCAGCTTCTCTCCTCTCTGAACAGGTTGTCAAAATCCCATCCTCCTGCCAAATTAATTTAAATCCACCCATACAGCATTAGCAAATGACACTGTGAGGATATTGGTTCTGTTCCTGTTCAGATGTAACCCATTCAACTTATATAGGTCCCACCTCATAGAAATGACCCCAGTGCGTCTGGAATCTGAAGCTGTCCCTCCTATACCATCTCTCTAGCTACGCATTAATCTGCTCTATCCTTCTATTCCTGTGCACACCACTGCACATTAACAGGAGTAATTTGAAGATTATTAATTTTCAAGTCTCGCATTTTCCAATCTAACTCCCTCAGGTTTGCTTGCAAGATTAGAGCGGCACAGTGGCTCAGTGGTTAGCACTGCTGCCTCACAGTGCCAGGGTCCCAGGTTTGATTCCAGCCTTGGGCGACTGTCTGTGTTGAGTTTGCACATTCTCCCTGTGTCTGCATGTGTTTCCTCCAGGTACTCTGGTTTCCTCCCACATTCCAAGGATGTGCAGGTCAGGTGAATTGGCCATGCTAAATTGTCCATAGTTGTTAGGTTTATTAGTCAGAAGGGGGGGGGGGTTTACTCTTTGGACTTATTGGGCCAAAGGGCCTGTTTCCACACTGTAGGGAATGTAATCTCTTTCTCTATTTTGCTATGTCATTGGTCCATCATCGGCTATGGCCTTTGGCTGTTTCCTTTCAGAACATCCTCCCTGCAGTTGTCCCCTGACACCCAGGAAGCAACATATTATCCACAGCCACAGAGAATCTGTGTACTCCCCTGACAACAGTGAAAGGAAACAAGAGTTAATCAACAAAATGACAAGAATAATTTTGCTAAAAGATATTTTGTTTATTTGTGGAAAAGCAATCTTATGTAGCTAAAATGATTCCTTTCATGCAACATTTCTCAACATGAGAGCATAAAAAGTAGGAGCTGTAGTACAACATGTGGCCCATCATGCTTGCTCCTCTACTGGCCTTAGGTTTTGACTCAACTCTCCCACCACCTCTTTAAATCTCTTCATTTCCTGAGAGACCAAAAATGTCTATCACAGCTTTAAATAAATTTAATGATGATGTTTCCATACCAGATGGGAAAAGAATTCCAAAGATTTGCAACCCTTTGAGAGAAGAAAGGTTTCTTCATCTCAGTGGTAAGTGTTTGCCCTTTTATCCTTAGACTGCATCCTCCACATGTTACAATCAGATCCCTGGAAAGATTCTCCAAGTTAACTCAGCTTTCTTGAGTTAACAAAGAAATGAGTTTATTAGTTACTAAATGTGAGAAAAATAACAACACAAAACACATATGCGCTAATTCTCCAAAGTCCTACCATTAACTGTGCAAGTCCTGCCCTGGTTTCTCATACCAAAATGCAACACTTTGCATTATCTACATTAAATTCCTTGGCCCACTGGCCCAGTTGATCAAGATCCTATTGTATTCCTATTAAATAACCTTCTTCACTGTCCACTATACCACCAACTTTGATGTCATCCTCAGACTTACTTAGTGAGTCCAAACAAAGATAAAAGATATAGTCTGTCCAGTCTCTGTATTGTTTGTGAAGAAGAGACAGTGGGACATTAATAGACCAGCAGTCATTTTAAAAATCTTGTGCTTTTCAGGTTGAATAAAATTCTTTTTCCTATTTCCTTTTGAGTGGCTTACAATGTAAACGTGTGGTAAATATTTGCAGCTCAAGGAACTTCAGATCTGAGTGAAGAAATTGGAGTCTAAGCTGCATTGTGCCATGTCAGGGAAGAGGAAAATTGCCTGGACACTTTGCTCCAGAGGGTGGTCATACCCCTCAGATTGGTCTGTGATCAGAGACACAGGCATGTGACTGCAGGTGAGGGAGGTATTAGCACACTGGGATTAATGTTGAGGTAACCCAGACCCTGTATTTGTCCAACAGTTGTCAGGTTCCTCCTGTTGAGAAAGAATGGGACTGCAGAAAGGATGAGCAAACTTGTTGCAACACCTTTGTGGAGGGAGTCATTCAAGTGGGGGACGGAATTGGGAATGTAGTTGCTTAGGGGACGTGATAGATGCTGCTCTCTGCAGTTGTAAAGGCTGTATTGCCTGCCCGATGCCAGGGTTAAGGACATCTCCTTGGGACTCAGGAGGAACTTGGAGTGGGAGGGGAGGGACTCAGTAGTCACCATCCATATTGGTACCAGCAACATTGATGGGACTACAAACGCAGTTTTGCTGAAAGATGTTAGACCATAAGAAATAAAAAGAGGGTAGGGCATTCAGCCCCTTGAGCCTGCCCTGTGTGGTGATCTGATCCTCCTCACTTCTACTTTCTGCCCTTCTGAGATTCACAACCTTCTGAGAGAACAAATTCCTCCTCATCTCAATCTTCAGATGCTGCCCCTTCATTCTGAGGCTGTGCCTTCTGGCCTGAGGGGACTGTCACATGAGGGGAGACATCCTTTCAGCATTTACCCTGCTAAGCCCCTTAAAAATCCAACATGCTTCAGTGAAATCATCTCTCATTCTTCTAAGCACCAGTGAGTAGAATCACAACCCTGTCGCTATAAGACAATCTTTCCATATAGGACCATAATGGTGAACCTTCTCTGGAATACTTCCAAGGAAATAATACCTTTTCTTAAATAAAGGGACCAAAACTGCTCATAGTACTCCAGATAATCTAATCAAATGTGATCTTAACAGCACCTTGTACAGTTGCAATAAGACTTTCCCACTCTTATATACCAACCTTTTTGAAATAAGGAGAAAGTGAGGACTGCAGATGCTGGAGATCAGAGCTGAAAATGTGTTGCTGGAAAAGCGCAGCAGGTCAGGCAGCATCCAAGGAGCAGGAGAATCGACGTTTCGGGTATGAAGGGCTCATGCCCGAAACGTCGATTCTCCTGCTCCTTGGATGCTGCCTGACCTGCTGCACTTTTCCAGCAACACATTTTCAGCTCGTTTTTGAAATAAGGGCCAACATTCCATTGGCCTTATTGTATAAGCAATTTGAATGAGAAAATAGGAGGCGTGGTTAGTAAGTCTGTGGATGACAACAAAGTTGGTGGTATAGTGGACAGTGAAGAAGGTTATTTAATAGGAATACAATAGGATCTTGATCAACTGGGCCAGTGGGCCAAGGAATTTAATGTAGATAATGCAAAGTGTTGCATTTTGGTACGAAAAACCAGGGCAGGACTTACACAGTTAATGGTAGGGCTCTGGAGAGTGTTGTCAAACAGAGAGACCTAGATACAGGTACATAGTTCCTTGAAAGTGGCATCACAGGAAGAAGAAGGCTATTGTCATGCTTGCCTTCATCAGTCAGAGCATTGAGTACAGGAGTTGGGATGAAATGTTACACCTGTACAAGACATTGGTAAGCCTACATTTGCAGTACTGAGTGCAATTCTGGTGTCCCTACTACAGGAAAGATATTAGTAAACTGGAAAGGGTGCCTAAAAGACTGACAGTGTTGCTGGAAAAGACCTTTCCCTTCTCACCTTAAACTTATGCCGTCTAGTTTTGGACTCCCCTACCCTTGGGAAAAGACCTTGGATAATCACCTTACATAAGCCCCTCATGATATTATAAACCTCCTTAAGGTCACCCCTCAGCCTCATATGCTCAAGGGAAGAAAGTCCTGGCCTCCCCATCCTCTCCATATAAATC
The DNA here is from genome assembly GCF_004010195.1 of Chiloscyllium plagiosum. Classification (NCBI taxonomy): domain Eukaryota; kingdom Metazoa; phylum Chordata; class Chondrichthyes; order Orectolobiformes; family Hemiscylliidae; genus Chiloscyllium; species Chiloscyllium plagiosum. The sequence continues at coordinate 77,997,057 of NC_057714.1, forward strand.
AAATCTTTTAGTCTTGGTTGGTCCGGACCAACCAACCCAACCACCCCGTGGCTCAACACTTCAACTCCCCCTCCCACTCCACCAAGGACATGCAGGTCCTCGGACTCCTCCATCGCCAGACCATAGCAACACGATGGTTGGAGGAAGAGCGCCTCATCTTCTGCCTAGGAACCCTCCAACCACAAGGGATGAACTCAGATTTCTCCAGTTTCCTCATTTCCCCTCCCCCCACCTTGTCTCAGTCAAATCCTTCAAACTCAGCACCACCTTCCTAACCTGCAATCTTCTTCCGGACCTCTCCACCCCCACCCCACTCCGGCCTATCACCCTCACCTTGACCTCCTTCCACCTATCGTATTTCCAACGCCCCTCCCCCAAGTCCCTCCTCCCTACCTTTTATCTTAGCCTGCTGGACACACTTTCCTCATTCCTGAAGAAGGGCTTATGCCCGAAACGTCGATTCTCCTGTTCCTTGGATGCTGCCTGACCTGCTACGCTTTTCCAGCAACATATTTTCAGCTCTGATCTCCAGCATCTGCAGTCCTCACTTTCTCCTTATAAAACAAGAGCCTACAGCAGTATTACAACACAGCTACATTGGATATAATATCCAGAATGAGACAAAAAGGTGTTTAGGTGGGATGCTCATCAGAAGGTTCAGGCTCAATGGGCCAAATGGCCTCTTTATGCACTGATGGAATTCTATGATTCTTAGCATACATGTAATAACAAGGTGGGCAATAAGAGCTTCCTTAAATATATGAAAAAGAAGGGAGAGGTCAAAATGAATATAAGCCCCTTAGAGAATGAGGAACCAGAAAATGGCAGAGGAGTTGAATAAGTATTTTGTATCAGACTTCACATGAGAAGAGTCTATCAGCATTCCAAAATCGCTAATTATTCAAGGGGGAGAAAGGAGGAGAGGAAATTCATTCAATAACAGTCACCATGTTCTGGGGAAAGTAACAAGGTTAAAGACTGACAAGTTCCTTGAACCTGATGGGATGCATCATGGGCTATGTAAGAAAGTAACTATATTGATGCTGGATACTCTGGTAGCAATCTTCCAGGAATCCTTAAATTCTGGAAAAGAAAATTGAAAAACCGTTGAGGTGACACCTTTTATTTTAAAAATGAATGGAGAAAAATAGCAGGTAACTGCAGGCCAGTTAGCTTAAGAGCATAAAAACTAAGGGCAGCAGTAGGCAATTCATCCCCTGAAGCCTGATCTGCCATTCAATATAAACATGTCTGATCTCTTCTCAACCTCAGTTCCACTTTGCTATCCATTTTTCGTAAACCTTCAGCCCATTACTGATCAAAACACTGTCTATCTTCTCAAATTTATTCAGTATTCCACCATCCACCACACCACAGATTCACAACCCTTTGAAAGAAGTATTTTCCCCTCATCTTTATCTTAAATTTGCTACCCCTTATCATAAAACTATGACCTTTCTGTCTAGATTGTCCTACTAACATTCTCTCCGTTTACTTTGTCAATGCCTTCACCATCTTTCATACCTCAATTAGATCTCGTCTTATTCTTTTAAACTCTGAAGTGTATAGACCTAAACTGCTCATTCTCTCTTCATAAGACAAACCCCTCATTGCTGGAATCCATTCAGTAAATCTCCTCTGGAATACTTCCAATCAAACTTGATCTCTCTTACAGTAAGAGGACCAAAACTGTACACAATACGCCATTTATGGTCTCACCATTGCCTTGTATATTTGCAGTAACATTTCCCTATTTTTATACTCTCTTCCTTTAACAATAAATGCTAAATTTCATCTGCCATCCTTACCACTGGATTTAGAATATTAGATGATTCTTTTTGACCAGTGCAGTTGCGATGGGCTGAAAGGTCTTTTACTGTGCTATAGATCTCTATGACTCTATTACCTTCTGTACCTGCACATTAATCTGTGATTGATGCACAAGAAAACCCAAATCCCTCTGCACCGATGCACTTTGACGTTTCTCTTCCTTCAGATAATAAGTTGTCTTTCTATTCTTCTGATCAAAAGTAATAACCTCATTTATTCACATTAAATTTCATCTGCCAACTTTTGGCCCATTCACCCAGCCTATCCATAGCCACATCATGCCTGACAAATGTGCTAGAATTCTTTGAGGAGGTGACAAGCAAGTTTGATAAAGAGGAAGTAGTGGATATAATATATTTTCAGAAGACATTTAATTAAGTCCTACTTAATAAGGCTCCATGGTGTTGGAGGTAGTACATTGGCATGGATAGAGGATTAACTAACTAATAGAAGATAATTGGCATGAGGGGCATTTTCAGGATGGCAACGTGTAACTGATGTGTTGGAGGGATTAGTGTTGGGACCACTATTATTTGCGATATGTATGAATGACTTGGATGAATGAAGTGAGTGTGCTATTGCCAAGTGTGCATTGACACAAAAATAGGTAGGAAAGCAAATGATGAGGGATGACACAAAGAGTCTGCAGAGGGATATAAACAGGTTAGGCAAATGGGCAAAACTTTGACAGATGGAATATAATGTGGAGAAATGTGAGATTATGCACTTTGGCAGGAAGAATAGAGGAGCTGGATATTATTGTGAAAGACCGCAGAATGCTACAAAATAGAGCAGTCTTCATTCATGAATCAGGGCTCAGCGGTTACCACTGTTACCTCACAGTCCCAGGGATGCAGGTTTGACTCCTGCCTTGGGTGACTGTCTGTGTGGAGTTTGCACATTCTCCCCGTGTCTGCGTGGGTTTCATCCAGATGCTCCGGTTTCCTCCCACAATCCAAAGATGTGCGGGTTATGTAAATTGGCCATGCTGAATTGCCCATAGTGTTCAGGGGTTTGTAGATTAGGTGTGTTAGTCTGGGGTAAATGTAGAGCAGTAGGAGAATGGGTCTGGGTGGGTTACACTTCAGAGGGCCAGTGTAGACTTGTTGGGCCGAAGCGCCTGTTTCCACACTGTAGGGATTCTATATCTATATCTAAAAATGTATCATTTAAATTCAGCAGGTAATATGGAAGGCAAATGCAATGATGGCCATTTTGAAGGAAATTGAACATAAAAATAGGATATTTTGTTGAAATTGGGCAAGGTACTAATCAGATCACAGTTGGAATATTTAAATTGTTTTGGGCCCCTTCTCTAAAGAAGTATACGCGGGTATTGGTGGCAGGTTAGAAGAGGTTCACTAGACTGATTCTAGGTACGGAGGGATTATTTTATGAGGAGAGGTTGAGTAGCTTGGGCCTGTCTTACTTACTTTTACTTACTTACTTACAGTGTGGAAACAGGACCTTCGGCCCAACAAGTCCACACCGCCCCGCCGAAGCACAACCCACCCATACCCCTACGTTTACCCCTTACCTAACACAACGGGCAATTTAGTATGGTCAATTCACCTGACCTGCACATCTTTGGACTGTGGGAGGAAACCGGAGCACCCGGAGTAAACCCACGCAGACACGGGGAGAACATGCAAACTCCACACAGTCGCCTGAGGCAGGAATTGAACCCGGGTCTCTGGCGCTGTGAGGCAGCAGTGCTAACCACTGTGCCACCGTGCCACCTACTGTGCTGTCCTCACTGTTAAAAGAAGAATTACATGTGACCTTTTTGAAATATGCAAGATTTGAAGGCAACTTGACAGGTGGATGCAGGAAAGTTGTTTCCCCTTATGGGAGAGTCTACGACCAGAGGGCATAATCTCAGAAAAGATACAGATGCAAAGCAACTTCTTCTCTCAGAGAGTAGTGAACCTGTGGATCTACCACAGAGAGCTGTAGAAGCTGGATTGGTAATATCCACAAGGCTGAAATCCACAGATTTTTAATCAATAGGAGAATCAAAGATTATGAAGAAAAAGCAGGGAAGTGGAGTTGAGGATTTTAAAGTCAGCCATGATCTCATTGAAAGCCAAGCAGTCTCAATGGGCAGAATGGTTTACTTCTGCTCCTGTGTCTGTGGTCAAATGCAGTGGTGAACAGTAAAGTGGTTTTTCAGGTATGACCTTCACAGCATACCAACGCAAAAAATCTGGCCAATTAGCACAAAAGAACACCTCAGTGTATCTTCTACTACTAGTACTCACAAACCAAAGTTGAAATGACTTTTATCCCTCGTTTTAGTTCATTGTTGAAAGTGCAAAACAAAACAAATGTCTCTCATCCAGATTGCTGTTCTCTCTCCCATTATATTCACAGTCTGAGATAATTTCTAGGATATTACTGTTCTGGTTGCAGTGCACTTCTCCCTTGAAGCTTCCTTGAGATCCCATCTGATGCAACATTCTACGGATTCACTCTCTGTCTTCAGACAGCTGTAATATACATCCTCAGCCAATTAGGCAAAAGTGAGGACTGCAGATGCTGGAGAATAGAGTCGAGAGGAATGGCTGATGAAGGGCTTTTGCCCAAAACATTGATTCTCCTGCCCCTCGGATGCTGCCTGATCTGCTGTGCTTTTCCAGCACCACACTCTCGACTCCATCCTCACACAATTGTAGCAGTCCTCTTTCAAATCAAGCCTTTATTGGAATTAAATATATGACATGTTCTGTAGGTAATCTGAAATTATGATCCGTGATCACAATAAGCACCACTTCTCTCTCTCTATCTCTCTCACACTCTCTTCCTTCCCTGCCCTCACCCTCCATCCTTTGGAGTCAAACTGTTTTCTAGAGTTCCCAGTTAGGGGAGACAACCTCTCAGTACCTACCCTGTCAAACTTTACTCACTTGGCACAAGATAGTGAGAACAGATTAAAGAGAACTGGAAAATGCTGCAAATACACAGTAGGTTATCAATATCTTGGAAAGAGAAAAAGACAGCTGATGTCATGTTGGGTGTGTTTGCTTCATCAGACAACTGCAGTTGTCAATTAAGCTCACACTTTATAGAACAGGCCAATAGACCAAAATGTATACACTTTAAAGAGAATAAAATAAACAGCTTTTTTTAAGCAGTTTTATGTCATACAAAACTTGGGGTAGTGCCACCAACTCCCAAAATACAGCACTTGCACAGCTGATTATAAGCCCCAAGTCCCTGAATTGGCTTAAAGTTACGAAATTAACTGCCTAGTTGTGCTGAGCAGAACAATCTCATGAGATTTAAAATCAGCAGATAATGCAACAAGGTGGTTTGATATGAGTCCCAGGATTTGTTACTGAGTCTGTAGTTACCAAGGCATTGCCTGTAGCAGTGAAACTAACCACAACACTTACATTCTACACCATTGTTATCATCCAAACTTCATTTGCCAATTATGTAACTATCAGTCACTTCAGCACATGGAAACATATCCACCAAGTCACAGCTGCATCAGGGGTAAGAGAGCAGAGAGTCACATCTGTTTCCCTAAAACCCTGCAGCAAAAACAAATACAACAACAATCTGTCACAGTGCTGATTTCCCTGGGGTTCTGGGAATCATTGAATGCATACATTTCAAACTACGTACTCCTCTGGATCAGGCCAATCAATGCAATTGAAAAAGACAACAAATGACTGCAGTTGGTGTGCAGTGCCAAAAATCACATCATGTATGTACATTAGTTAATGCTCCAGATCTACCCATAGCCCCTTCATTCCTTCTCAAATCTCTTCCACAATGATTTCAGAGCTGTTTGTAAGAAAAGAATGGTTGTAAACTCTAAGGCCATCTTTAAAGCTGTGCAACCAATACTACACGGGACTGCGTGACTTCAGTAATAACACACCTATGATTCAGGTCGTATGGTGTGCAGCATAATCAGGAGTTTATTAAAGTTTTCCGGTGATTTTTTGTCATATTAAATAAGTAGCCCTCTTCCATATTGTTCCAAAAAGCACAGTTGTTTCTGTTAAACTGGAGATAATCACAAACAGATGCAGTGGCAGAACTTAGTGACATCAATCCCAAGCAGGATGCCAGTCTTTGAGCCCTGAATGAAATTGATTCAAAGGAATATGCTTTTGTTTTGGGGCTGATGGTTACGTGCTGCTCAGTCACTCTCTAGGATCCCATAGAACAAAAGAGCAAATCAGTGAGACAGTTCCGAACAGCCAAAGAGATAAAATGGAAAGGAGTACAATCCTACAAGGAAATGTCCCAGATCCCAAAGGATTTCCCTCCTACCTGGTCATATTGCCACTGCTTCCCAGGAAGCAATTCTAAGGCCATAGAACAATGAAGGACTATGTAGTGATCTCCTCACTCTGAAATCCGGCCCTAATTTCTGCTAAGTTCCAACAACATGCTAGTTGGGGAGCTTCTGCCCCTTTAAATTCCTGGCTGGGGTTTTGATCAATGTAGTGCCCTGCTTTCCCTTGATTAATGGATGATGGACCTCATCACAGATTCATATCACAAGGCTCCCAGTGGAACATCGCTGCTGGAAATACAGTCATGGTCATTTTATTGTGAAGGCATTAACAATAAGAAATAAACAACAATTGATATTATTAATATTTTATTTGAATATACCAGTCCAAATATGGCAAACATTCATCTATTAAACTTTACCACTGCTGCCTGAAGAAAGTTCCAGAGGACCTGGAAACCAGCAAAATGGTTAGGTTTCCCCGTACTGACCAACCTAACCAGACCAAAATCAGAATTTAGATCCAGCCCCTCATTTCTGATATGACATTTGAGTCAGCCAGCTGCATGACCCCATTAATATCTTTAAGAGGCTATAAACAAAGCTATTAAATTTACATAGTAGATGTTATATTTGCCTGATTTTAAATGCACGTTTTCTCCTTTAGTGAGTCATCCCACATGCTTAAGTCTAGGTGTGTTTTGGAAGGAACAAATATTTAGAAAATAGAAATGTATGCAGACTTACCACCAGGTTTAACAAGTTAAAGTTGCACAGTTTATGGAAGAAAGCCTGATTGGGAGAAAGTGTGAATTCAAGTCAACTATATTGCTGGTTAACATCTCATTTCTTGTCCAGCTTGGTTCATTCTATCACTTAGAGCATGGGTTTGCAGGATTAAATAGAAGTGAGTGAGAAGAATCCCAGACGTCAGTGACAGGTCTACCCCTCCAGGTTCCATTAATATGTCAGCCTGGCTAGTCGATTACCAACAGTGCCTGGAGCACTGCAGACCTATGTAGCTCAGGTATCAGATTACTAGATTTCCTCCAGAGCATTGTCAAATTTCCAAGATCCTGCTAGAATGCCATATCAGAGTCAACTCAATCACAAAGCAATTCCTCTTCTCAAGAATAACAATTACTAACTGGAATTAAAAAAATGCTGTGAACAGCCAGCAGATCCAGTAGCATCTACGAAGAGAGAAACAGAATTAACACTTCAGACCAATGACCTTTCAAGTCTCTGACAAGCATGCATTTGAACCACCTTAAGGCAAACAGCAAGTACATGCATTTGAACCACCTTAAGGCAAACAGCAAGTACTATATACTCTAAACAATGTTACTGTTATATTTACAAACTTCCTTTAGTTCCTAATCTCCATTTTCCAACCCATTGGCCCCAAAATTAATGGGCAAGCAAAGAGGAAGCCCAGCAGGCAGGTGGGGAGAGGGGAGCTAAAATAATCTCAGGAACATGGATGTCCTGCTTAATTTAATACTAGGAATGCCGAGAGTATAAATTGTTTGAAATTTGGCATTCTTGCATTTGTTCTGAGGAAGAGATGAAAATCTTAGGCAACATGTGTCCCTTATCATCAATATTTATGTACTTTTTAAAATCATCCTGCCCAGCCAGCCAAATTAACGCTGACAATCAGAATTTTAAAATCTGGATTGATGAGTGTGGGGTGGTGAGGGTGAGTGTGGGAGGGTAAGGTAGGGGAGATATCAGCTAAACTGAGGACATTCCAGAGATCAGGGCTAGAGGGTGCGGAATCCACCAATAATGGGGTCATGGCTTAACATGTAGGAGGTGTCAGTCATTTGCAGAACAGGCCGGATATTGAGGTTTAGCAGGAAAGGAGGTATTGTTGTCATCCAAAATATTGACAAACATGTTTTATCCTTTACCAAAGCTGCTGTAATCACCCAAAAGGTTTTCTTTGACATCATCCATAAGCTATTTTCTACCCAGTTTACTCTTCAACCTTACAGGCTCTCTCAGCTGCTTTTACATCAGTTATAATTGTGTAAATTTAAGAAATGTACAAATCAAGAAACTGTAGACTATATTTCCACATTTCCCCATAACTGCTGGTTAAGAGTTAAGAAGCAAAAGAAATGTTCGTGTGGGTCTGTCTGCTAAATTATGAAATTATGTTCAAAATGAAGCTTGCTGCTTACTTTTGGGGCAACATTGAAGCATGTATCCAGAATAGCCACCTAAAGCACAAAATCAGTGGATAATTGTTGCATATATAAGCTTTAAAACATAGAAGATATTTGCACCCTATGTGTTTCAGTACACAGACACAAGCATATGAACTTGTAGCAGAAGTAGACCAATCAACATGGTCCATCATAAAGAAGACTATGAATGATTTGATTGAGGCCTCAGCTCCATTCTTTTACCCCTGATACCCCATGACTTAAATAGAGAGCCTCCAATTTAAAATGACGGTGGGAAGAATTTTTTTTCTCTCAGAAGGTATACATCTGTCCCAAAGCTGTTCATAGTATTCCTGCTGTGCTCTGACTAGTGCCTTGCATAGCTTTTAGGTGGTCATGGGGGTGGGGTGTAGGGTCAGTTAGCTCAACTGGTTAGCTTGTTTTGCAGAGTGACACAGTAGCATGGGCTCAGTTCCTGTACCAGCTCAGGTCACCATGAAAGTCCCACCTTCTTGACCTAACCCTTCGCCTGAGGCATGGTGACCCTCAGGTTAAACCACCAGCAGTCGTCTCTCTCCAATGTAAGTGTTGAACTATGGCAACTTTACCTATGACTTCCTTGTCAGTAAAGAAACTATTTTCTTCTGTCTTAAAAATTCCAATGATTCCACCTTCACCTCCCTCTGAGGAAGAGAGTTCCCCAGATTTATAACCTTCTAAGATAACAAAAATCCCCATCTTCATTTTAATTTTGTTTTAAACTATGTCTGCTGCACCTGTCTCTCCCAGAAAAGGTAGAGATGAAGGGTTTTTGCCTGAAACGTCGATTCTTCTGCTCCTTGGATGCTGCCTGACCTGCTGTGCTTTTCCAGCAAAACACTCTCGACTCTGATCTCCAGCATCTCCAATCTTTACTTTTGGGCAGCAGCAACCCTATCAAATCCACTCAAAATCCTTTATGTTTCAATAAAATCACATCTCATTTTTGTAAGTAACTTTCTCATCCCAGAAAGCAGTTCAATAAGCCTTCTTTGAACTTATAAAACAATCATGTAAATAAGGAGACCAGTGGGGTGGCTCAGTGGTTAGCACTGCTTCTTCATAGTGCCAGACACCCAGGTTTGATTCCACTCTCAGGTGACTGTCCATGCAGTGTTTGCACACTCTCCCTGTGTCTGCATTCTGTGGAAGTTCCTTTCTCCTCTGTTAAAGAGTGTCATTGTTTATTATTGACTCTTTCCTAGAATTAGGATCATATTTTAGTTGAATATCTTCATTCATTTTCACTAAAGCCGAACACTGCTTAGGCTGAGATCTGAAATAAAAACTGAAAATTCTAGAAAGGCTCAGCAGATCAAGTACGATCCATTGAAGAGAAACAGATTTGATGGGCTGGATTTTATGAGAGGCTGCAAATTGCTAACCTCATGTTTAAAAAGTTATTTGCAAGCTGGCCAGCTATGAAGAGGGCTGCACTGCAGCAATAATACAGTAGGATCAGCTTTACTAAGCTGAGAATGGAGCTTCAGCCCCTCAGTAATAGAAAGTCCCATTCTCAATAGCAGCTAGATGATCTGATTGGCTGGCAGCTAAGCAGATTCAGTAAGTCATGATAGTGGCACAAAGTGGGGGTGGAGGGGGTCACAATGGGGAGCATGCCCCGCCAACATAAATAGGGTATTCCCAAAGGGGATAATCCTCTATTCCTGTCTTTTCACTTCAGGAGTGAAGAACGGATTGGCTCTCTCCCCTCCACTGTCTAACAATTCAGCCCTTAACTGGCAATTAATTTGGAAATATTATGGTAACCCTTTTGAAAATACCAACTTGTCAGAATAATAAATTGTTATACAATAACCAATTAATTCTGATTTTTCATTCCCATAAGCAAACCATTTCTACCCAGCTATTTAACATGATAAAAAATGAAGAATTCAGGAAAGAGACCACGCAGCAGACATTTCTACCACAGATTTAAAGCATTAGTAATTGAGCTGTAAGGCCTCTAACTTCCTCCAAAAATTACGTACAAACCCTCTGCCACTGATTGCAGTCAGTGAGCTCTGGAAAATAAGGGATTATGATCCAACCTGCTGGTATTCCCTCAGAAATATCCTACATTTATCCAGAATAAACACACAATATAAATTCAATTTTCCAAAACTTAGAGGAATAAAGAAGGTACTTTCTGGTGAGGACATGATTTATTTGTATGCAGGTAAAATGACTCATTTCAATGATCAGAGCAGCGTGCACAGTTGTTTATATATCCCCAACAACTAACAGGTGTTTCAAGATTTGCAGCTGCAGGCTCTACAACCCGAATATTAGATTCCTGTAACAAAATGTCTCTGACCCTTTTAATAGAAAAGGTTTTCAACACACTTAACTGCGGGTTTCTTTACCATTTTTCTCTCTTTTTCCCAATGCTATCTTTGTGACAGAATTAAAAAATATAGTCCATTCTGTTTCTCTTAGGTTCTCATTTAATTATCCAACTTCATTTTCATTGATAAAGAAACCTGTACTGCATTCAACATCCAACAATTTATTTTCTATTAGCACATCGTCCATTGTCTTTTTGTTTCATTTAGAATTACTGAATATTGATAAATAGTGTGTTGCTAAGCCACACGAGCCAGATGATCTGCAATTGAGGTATATAACTAACATTTTGGAGCCAAATTGGATGAAATGTATATTTTTGTTTCGCTTCAGCTGGCCATTCAATCATACTGGCAAAAAAGAAAACTCCAAGTATTCGTACCACAATCCTTGCAAGCTAACAGCACTATGTGCCATGCTGCAGCAAAAACCTACAGGCTTGCCATTTAATCATGCCTTAAGTTATGGATTTCAAACTCATTATAAAGTTTGTCAGTGGAATAGCAGAGCTCTTCATCAGATCCTGAGAACCATTACAAACTAGTCTATAAAGTACTAGTTCAAAAGGGATGAAGAAGAACTGAGGGTAAACAGGAACTTGGCTGCTCAGGAAATACAGATGAGAAACAATAAAGCATGCAAGTGTCATTAAAAGATTAGTTAAGTTAAGCAATGTCATTTCAGGTTCCAAGGGCATTCATTACAACCTCCTTTATAGTATTAATCCTCTTTCCAATGCCCCTATGTGAAGCTGCTGAATTACAGAACAAAAGCATATGGGGTAAAGCAAAAAAATCTGCAGGTGATTTATCCCTTTTCCATTTTCTCTTTTGTATGTCTCTATTAAAATTTGGATTCCTTTGAATCCAGTTCATAACAAACAGTAGATAATTACTCATATCAGTGTTTGGCTTAAGTGTTCATATTGCCTAATTTATGATCACATCACTGTTTAATTATACGAACAGCCTCTATGGTGCATTATCCATTCTCCTCCTCAATCTCTCCATTTTATTGAACAACCAGTAAACTTTTCCATCTTCTTTCACAGCAGCTGCAGTCAGAGAATGTTAATATGCTCACACAGGATATACAACATGGGCCCATCTCTGTCACCACACTCTCCTTTCCAATTTCTCCACTCCATTTTGCTTAGTCAGGAAAAGGAAGTTGGAGATGGGGCTGCAATTGATTAGAACTGAAAAGTTATGGATTTATTTTGAAAGGGGGAGATTGTAGTAGTTTTGCTTAAGGAAAGGACTGTTTTTGAGGTGAAAAAAACCATTGACCATTTCAGCTAAAATGGGACAAGAACTTGAATGATCAGGAATTCATTGAGAAAGGAATTGAATGAACATTATACAAGACTTACGAACAAAATAAAGACTGTGAAGATGGAGATGGGGAAACTGCAAAAGAGAAAGTGCTGAGAGTTGACGATAATAGAAGGAAGGCCAGGAGGATATATTGGCAGATGGGGTCGTGACAAATGCAGTTTGGTCATCACGTTCATTTGGGGTAATCTTTTCATTGGTGATAGTGTATAACAAGTAATATTATACTGCCCTTATATATCTTTCAGATTTCATTTCCATTCATTTCAAAGAAGCAAGTTCTTATTTATTAATATATGGGATTTGGCACAATGATTTGCCAATGGATTTCCTTTTGCCAGATTGTTGTAATCAATCCAAATGTGAGTGAGAAATTGAAAAAATTAGGTGAATTTTTCATCCTGTTCTTGTTTTTTAAGATTAGAAATGTATATTGATATAAAATCTTTTTAAAATGCAGCATTATGTTTTTGTATTAACAAAGAGTCACGTTCGATATTTTCTAAAGCTTTTGAAGTAAAGGTGCATCATGTACATTTCTACAATCCACTTCTCTTATCACTTTCTCAAACATTGACCAGATTGGACAGAATCTATGTTGACCATTGTTTGGTTGACTGATATTTCGCTTATAATTCCCAGGTTTCTCTCTGATAATCCATTTCATTTTTATGGATATTCGAAGGAGGTTTCACTTTTTTCTAAAAATTAAGTGAATGCATGTTAAGCAACCTACAGCTTGAATGGCAAAGCTCTTGTAGCTATTTGTTTCCACATTTTATAATCAAGGAATCCTCCATCAGATTTTTTGGGATTGAGCCTGCTAATTTTACTCTGTTCAACTTTTGCTAATTTACTAAGTTGGTGTATAAAATCAAAAAATAAACTAAAGCAGTGATGTCAAAGTTGATAGTATCTGTGGACTGCAGAGAAGCAGCAAAGGGTGCACATAGACTTGGATCTTCCTTCATTATGATCCCCTCATCTGAATATACATGGAAAAAGCCTTGAAGATGAATTAGCCAATAAACTCAATGCCAGATCATTGGCAACAAGGCAATTTGCAGCAAGATTCAATTTCCCTGTATTGTAATCATTACTGGCATGGAATCATATATGTCCAGTTCGGCACTTGAAACAGTACAGAACTATTCACTGTTAAAGGTCACAGGAACCCAAGAGAAACCTCTAAGATTCAGCTCCTGGGAAAAGAGATTTCCAAAAACTAGGAGAGAGCTGAGGAAGAGGCCTTCGGGTTTTTCAGGATTGTTTGAATGAATTCCATGACCCTGCTCATTAGATGGTCTGTAATTGCTGCACAGTAGGGTGGGGAAGTGGGGAGAGCATATTTCCAATTTGGTTGAGCAACTTTAGATGAGACGAGGGTGTGTGGGTATTGAATGGATGGGTTTCCTTTATTGCTCTGTTTAATCAAATGTTAGTAAATTCCCAGTGTTTATTCAGTGTGCCAGTTTCTTCAACAAACTCTTCTCCAACCTTTCTCTGCCGTAAAATGGGAGTCAAACTTTGTTCAGTGGCAGGGTACCACAAGCTTTCTTGCTGGGTTAAAAGATTTGTTTAGCTGTGAAGAGGTGGCAGGGCAACAGGAAATTAATTCAGTAAGGATTGCAGTCAATGGAGATTGCAACTTTCACAGAAAGTGAGGCTGACACTATTTTCTCTGTCTACAAATTTTAATAAGGGAAATTTGCTTGCTCTTTTTGCTCAATAAACTTAGCTCCTCAGACATTTTCTCTCTAATGATTTTACTTCTTAGCTTAAGGATTCATTCAATGTATCATTTTGACAGATATGAGTTGTTAAGTGGTGCTCTATTGTTTATAATTTGTCCTGTAAATGGCACCTACAAATGAACACTGTTAGAATTTTATAGTTATTCAACACCATTATCAATATATTGGAAAGCTATAAAAGGGAGACTCCAACATTTTAGATATATCAAAGAATAAAAGAAGTGCAAAACAACAATTAATACAACAAATCTACAGACACATCAAACAACCGCAATCTAGGTAGAGTGAGGACCAGTGACAGTTGTTGAATGAAGGCTTATAATGTAAAGTGGAAATGGGAGATACATGAATAAATAAATACTTTTCTTCCATTTTCAGCGAGATGGTGGAAATCCTTATCAGAAAAACACTCCTGACATAGATATTCAACTGTTACTAGAGGCCATTATATTAGATATTTTACAGCCAGAAATCCTAGGAGATACTGCTGATGAACTAGAAGACTGGAACAATAAATTTCTAATGTTCTTCCAAAAGGAAATTTGTTACAGATATAAAGTTTGTAAGCTTGTTGTGTTTTGAGACTGTCCTTCTAATTTAATGTAGGATGTATAATCTGCTTTTGCTTAACAACAAACCAGAGTAGCTTGTTTGTTTTGAGGACAATGAGATTGATGTACAAGGACATTGACGTACTGGGAAAGAGGTGCAATATGTTAAAACTTGCTAAAAATGATCAGAGTAGCTGTGCCAATGTTGCAATGCTCAAAACATTCAAGTCTCACAGGCAGGTATTAGGAATATTAAATTTTGTAAATGTTTCTACTCTTCATTGTCTGTTTGATCCCAAGGTAGCGAATAGAATTGAGAGGTTTGGAGGAGTGCTAATTAGCCTTCCTACCTGATTACCAGGTATTTATGATTCATGTTGTCATGCGGAAAAGATTTAGGAGAGAATAGTAAATAGAAAATTCACATAGAATCAGTTTGCAGGTTTTATCTAAAGTAACCTTGAACCCCACAGACTGTCAGTCTGCAACAATCTGAGAGAGACAGAATAGCCAGATTCTATTGTGCAATGACAGTGGAAGCTTGGACTCACACTGAAGATACCAAGTTTATGGGGATTTTAATAAGGCTGGAAGATTGATTAGATTAGATTACTTACAGTGTGGAAACAGGCCCTTTGGCCCAACAAGTCCACACCGACCTGCCGAAGCACAACCCACCCAGACCCATTCCCCTACATTTACCCCTTCACCTAACACTACGGGCAATTTAGCATGGCCAATTCACCTAACCTGCACATTTTTGGACTGTGGGAGGAAACTGGAGCACCCGGAGAAAACCCACGCAGACGCGGGGAGAATGTGCAAACTCCACATAGTCAGTCGCCTGAGGCAGGAATTGAACCCTGCCTCTGGTGCTGTGAGGCAGCAGTGCTAACCACTGTGCCACCGTGCCGCCCATTGGTGTGGTACAGTGGCTCAGTGG
>NC_057714.1:78012779-78088340 GCF_004010195.1 Chiloscyllium plagiosum
TTTTGACTGACTGAATAGAATTGTATAAAGAAAATTGCAAGTGTTTGAAATTGTTAGCGTGTGGAAAATAGTCTATTCCTCTTTTTGAATTTTTTCAGGTGACTGGTTATTGAAGGACCTTATAATATCTTCATTCTAGTATTTTAGGCAATTTAGATGTGAGAAGGAAAATGTTAATTCTGCTCAGGGTTTGAGCTCATTCAGTATCGGTAGTGTAAATGTTTGACTAAAGTTATTGGTATATTGGAATGTTGCTACATCTGCTGTGGTTGAAGTGATTGATGTGTTCAATTCTCTTAGTTTTGTGCAGTGAACAAGAACACACCACCATGTTTTGTCATGAGTGGGCTGAGCCTCCCTTTTATTGTTCATGCAACTGTATTAGGTTACTTTGTGTCAAAGATCATAACTTACTAAAGAGAACATTTTGTTTTAAAAGTAGAAAATGTGTCTCTTTCAGTTTTATCTTCCATTTGTTGGTGTTTTTCTAAATTACTATTAGAGACTTGTCCTCAAACCTTTAAAGGGGAATGGAGTGGCTGCTTTATTTTTCTTAAAAGTTCAATGAAATACGAAGGGAGCCATACTTTCTGTTTTGCTTCTCCCACCCACAACCTCCTGGGGGAGGGCTAAGCAATTTAACAAGAATGAATCAGTCATGCTTTTGGTTTGAAGAGAGGTCAGGAGGTAACATGACTTAATAACAGGAGAAAAACCCCTCTGAGGGGCCAAATTGTGTACTTGTAGACAGACTTTTTTTTAAAGAGGGCAGTTGTTTAGTCAGTGCACAAATGACAGCCAGTATATCGAGCTTAAAATGTAAAGTTGCACCACTTGTAATGAGAAGGGATTGTGGAATACCTTAACGAGACAAATACGGCTGGTTCTTGAGATTTCCCCTATTTTTCTTGAGCTGACACTTTTATTGGGAAGGGAAAAAGGCTGTACTAAGCATATGCATTTGCTTCTAACCCTCCTTCAATTTCATGTAACTGCTGGTGTTTTTCTCTGTTTTTGCATCAGATCTTTTAAGGTAGTTTTCAATGTCACTTGATAAATGTCAAAACACGTGTCTGTAGAATCTGTATTAAAATCGCTGTTGTGCCACTCCAGTATTTTTTTTTTGTTTCAGTTCCTACTTATTTTACATTAACTTCAGTAGCAGGAACACAACAAAAACAGAAGCCTGTCTTGGAGGACAACATGTCTAACCTCTACTATGGTAGGGACTAGTGACACAGAAGTATGTCCAGGAACTGCATAAATTAAATTCCAGGGACACAGCACAACAGCTGAGGTAATCTCTAGACTTTTGAAAGAGTCAGAATATGGTGCATTAGATACCTGTGGAACTCTGTCCACACCATTTGTTGGATCCATCCAATTTTCCATACCCTGTACTGGCTGATGGAGTAAATATAACTGACTTCGAATACACACCAGACTACTTGCGGAGTGATTACTTGACTACCACAAATTATAAGCATTGTTTTTCTTCTTGTTTGATGGATCAAATAGTTGGAGTTTGATCTTTGGAGCGTTCCTAGTTCATTGCTACAAGTTTGCAGCAGGATTTTGTTTTCACTTTTCTAATTAACTTCAGTTCAGTTTTTAAACTTCTTTGTTGCAAAATATTGAAGTTTGCTTTGGAAGAAGCTATCTTGTTTACAAGAATCTACTTTGCAAATTATGTTGACTGATTCTCATTCTAAGTTTTCCATTCCCTCAAGACCATGTTAACTGCAACATGTTTGTGAGCTTCAAAACTTTTCCCTTCGATCATTTAATTAAGAGAGTATATAGAATGGATGGGTCATCCTTCAGTGAATACCAATTCCAGATAATTTGAAGCTTGTTTCAGCGTTACTTAGTTTACAAGTTGACACAGCAATCTCATTAGAAAAAAACAGGGAGAACGTGATGATCGTTACCTCTATCTGTGGGGTCAATCTGTGGACCTATCAAGTGATTAGAAGTTTTTTTCTGGGAAACCTTTTCACTTTTATGGTATGATTTTCAAATCAAACTAAGCAGTTGGTTTCCTTATCCAATTGATATAGATTTAATTTTCTGCTGAAGCTGCTAAGAAATTATTATTGATTGTGATTGACCTTGAGTCTTCGTTGAACTTCACGGAGTACACTTCACCAGTGTCAACTTTCATTTTATGAATATTACTCTTTGAGTGGACTTAACAAGGACACCTATTTGAATAATCCATTATTAGGATGAAAATACATTTAATTACTGAATTGTCAGTGCTAGTCTGGATAGAAGCTTACTGGGTGGTTGGTGTCTTGTCCTTGAATCCTGTAATTGATGTGGAGAAAACATTAACTTTCAGAAGTCTAAACCAGTGATTCTCAACTGGTTTTTGTAACCCCCTCCCCTCAAGGAGCTCTTCTCTGGTTCCAGGGTGCCAACCCCCCCCCCCCCCCCCCACTTTTCAAAAGGGATACAACATGAACAGATAGACAGAAAATCGTTTATTCTTGAACATTCTCACATACTGGACAAAACTTAAAAAAAAAAGACTATGAAATTAAATATCTATTATCCTTGAGCTTGGTGCTTTTCTGCAAGTTTCATATCATCGGGCTCCAAGTTAAACTATGACAGTCGGAGATCACCCCTTGTTGCAATATCAATTGTGTTACTTGATTTTGTGAAGGAAACTACCTTGCAGAATCTACTCTTGACCAAATATGTTGAGGGAAAGGCAATAAAAAAAACTGGGATTTTTCCCACTGTGTCGTAAGTTTATTTGTCGGATCACTCTTGATCCAAAAATCTTTTTGAACCTGTCTGAACTGACAATGTGCAGTTATATCACTCTGAAGATCCATCAACCTCTCTTGGATTTCTGACTCAATTGGGTGGGTTGTACTTAAAATGGATTCAAAATCCAATCAGAGATACCAAGATTTAACAGGTCATTAAATCTTCCTTGTGTATCTACTTTAGATGTTTCATATAAAACGGTAAGGTCATCGTCCTTCAGTGCCTCTGCAATCGTCTTCAGGTTTGAAAATTGTAAAAATTCTTGACATCCTATATTCTGCCAATAGACTTTGAATTTAAGGAAAGAAATAAAGGCTTCCTTACAATCTGAGATTACTGTTTTTGCCCTGTATGGTCTTGTTTAACAATTAAGTTTCTGAAAGATATCTGCTGAATAAAATATGTCCGCCTTAGCATCAACGAGTCTTTCTCCATGCTCTTTATCAGACATGAAGGAAACTATGATGTCCCAGAGCATAACAAAATGTTGAAGACAATTTCTCTTCAACAGTTTCTCTTGGAAAGCCACCTCATCTTGGTGTGCAGCATAGCTGCTGGAAAAGACGATCCTGGAGGGCATGGAATTTGAAGTTTACAGCCTTTATGACAATTGAAGGGGAAAGATTGTGATGTCGTCCAAAGTATTTAGCTATTAGGTGCTCCCTGTGAATGATGCAATGAATAGTAACGACAGAAGGTATACCTCTTTTTAGATATGTGATGAATCCTCTGTACTGACCAACCATAGAAGTACCATCAGTTGCATAAGCAGTTATATTCTCCATTGGAATATTGTCCTTGCTTAAGTAACTTCTGACTTCTTCAAAATATACAGTGTCTTAGTATCCATTTTAATTCTCTTGACAAACAACAGCTCTTCCAGAATTTCTCATAAGCCGTACGAAGAACACCATTATCTTGTCAAGTAGTTTATTCTGATTGATTTGATTAGATTAGATTAGATTACTTAGTGTGGAAACAGGCCCTTCGGCCCAACAAGTCCACACCGACCTGCCGAAGCGCAGCCCACCCATACTCCTACATTTACCCCTTCACCTAACACTACGGGCAATTTAGCATGACCAATTCACCTGACCTGCGCATCTTTGGACTTCCATGCTGTAGGGTATTCAGTGATTCCATGAAATCAAATTATGAAAGCTTGCAAATTCCCAGTCAAACACCTGTTGCATTTAATTAAGAAGACAAAATTAAATTCCCCTCATGTTTCTGTGAACTAGTTTTCATAATTTTACTTTTGTGAATGCAATAATTTTTATTTCAAAAGGAAATACACTGCTCTTTTGAGTGTCGGATTTATATAAAAGTCATTGTCAATAGGAATAACTGATGACCAGTAAAAATGCCAACGTGGTATTTCTCAGCTTTTTAACACCTCCATTTTGAGGCTTGACTAAAAATTGTGAAGTCATTATCATGCAGAAAAGGCTATTTGGCCCAACAAAGTCATGTCAGGTCTCTGAAGACCAATCCAGTCAGTCCCATTTCCCCACTTCAATCCCTATAGTGTAACAGATTGGTTATCCTCACATGACTGACTGACTAATTTTCCTTTGAAAAGATCGTTTGCTTACATTTCCAGCACCAATGTAGGCAATAAGTTCCAGGTCGTTACTACTCATAACAAAAAAGATTTTTGCCTACATTTTATTCCCTCACTTAAGTTATATTTCTTGCCCTTTAAATCTGTGTACTCTAATTGTTATATGAGAAAATAATATGAACACCTTATTTTTGTCTACTTTATCTATCACACATCACCAGGTTATAGCCCAACAGATTTATTTGAAAGCGCTAGCTTTTGAAGCACTGCTTCTTCAGGTGATGAAGCGTTTCAAAAGCTAGTGCTTCCAAACAAACCTGATGGGCTATTACCTGCTGTTGTGTGATTTTTAACTTTGTCTAAATCTGTCATACTATTATAAACCTCTATTAAATCTTCCCTCCGTCTCATTCACGTCAAGGGAATCAACCCCCAGCTTTTCCAAACTAACTTTGTAGCTGAAATTCCTCATCCCTGGAACCATTGTGTAAAATTTCTCTACAACCACTTTAGACCCTCACACCCATCCTAAACTAGTGATCAAAACTGGATGTAATGCTCCAGTTATGCACATGAACTCCTGTCCTCACTCACTGTTTAGAACTGTAACATTAAATCTAACTGTTGCTGCTCCCTACCCCTTATGCCAAATGCATCGCCTCACACTTCCTCATATTAAATTCCATCTGCCAGTTGTCAATCCACACTGAGCCAAGATTTATCCTCCTATAGTTCGCTGATATCATCCTCTCTGTTTGTCACAACCCTAGGCTTGCTATCATTGGTATAATGTTGAAATTGTACTCTATCAAACAGTTGCATTCCCTTCATCAACTGTTACTTCAACAAATAATTCAGTTAGATTAGTTGAGCATGATCTCCCTTGTACAAATTCATGCTGGCCTTCCCTAATTAACTTAAACCTCTCAAAGTGTCTGTTGTTTTTCTGCTTATTATTTCTAAAAGCTTATCTATCACTAACATTAAATATTAAATCTATGTCTAGAGGGCAACAAGGGTTGGGCAGTAAATGCTGTTCTTACACTCATTCTTGAAATGAGTGTGACATCTGGCAGTCTTTTGACCCAGCTGTCTGCACAAAAAGATACATCTAGGGAAGATTAAAAGATTGCAGACCCTTCTATTCTCTCTACCCCCACTTCCTTTTTTAATCTGCAATGCAAACAATTGAACCGGGTGATTTATCCTCTCTAAGCATAATCAGGTTGCTTGTATATTGTTGGTCAATTTTTACCCCATCTCTACCATTACTGTCTTGCGATATTTTGTCAGCAATCACTTTTTTCTTTATAACAATATAAGGCATTCTTTAATATTGTAATATTGCTATATAATGCTATGTGTATATCATCCTCTGTTCCATTACTGTTGACTTCACTTGTTTTTTACATGCCATTTGATGATTTTTATATTCCCTCTTATAGTTAAATGTCATCCTAATCTCATCTGTTTCAGTTTTATTTCCACTTCAAGATATTCAGCTCAGATAACCTGTGTTGAGGATTGTACCTCGCAAGATTCCTGCCTCATTTTCTTCTCCCTCTTAACCTTACAGCATAACTTTCTAGACCATTTTCTGAGACCTTGCTACCAGAAAGGCCCAAGCTATTGCACTTTCCCTGGTAATTTTTTTTAAATTCTAGCACAATCCCTGCAAATGCTTCTTTCACTTTCTTTAGTGCTTCTATATTTTTTAATATTAAAACACGAGGAAGAGAATTAAAGACAAGTTAGCCTGACATCAATATTGAGGAAACTGCTACAATCTATAATAAAAGAACTGATGACAGGGTATTTAGGAAACACCAATGAGATTAGACAAAGTTAGCACAAGTCTAAGAAAGAGAAATCATGCTTAATTCAACTATTGGAGTGTTTTAGAATTTCACGAGAATAGGTGAGGGGAAACCAGTGGAAGTGGTATATTTGAATTTCACTAGGAACTTTGGACAAAATTTAAGCAGACAGTGGTTATTCCCCTGCAAAACAGATGTATCAGTTTGGATACTGTTGAGTGGAATGGTCTCGGGATAATAGTAGCAGCCAAATTCATGGCGCCATGGTTGGCTCTGCTGCAGAGGGAGCGGGAAATAGGCATAGAAATCCTATAGTTATAGAGGATTCAATTGTAAAGGTAATAGATAGGTGTTTCTGTGGCCGCAAACTTGAGTCCAGAATGGTGTGTTGCCTCCTTGGCGTTGGGTCCTGGATATCTTGGAGCAGTTGCAGGACATTCTGGAGGGGGAGGACGAACAGCCATTGGTTGTGGTATACATTTGGAACTAATGACATCGCTGAAGAAGGGATGAGGTCCTAAAAAGCAGAATATAGAGAACTAGGAAGAAAGTTGAAATGTAGGTAGTTATCTCAGGATTGCTACGAGTGCCACGAGCGAGTCAGAGTAGAAACAGCAGGATATCTAGGATGAACTTATGGCTGAAAGATGATGTGAGGGGGAGTGTTTCAGATTTGTGGGGCATTGGGACCAATTCTAGTGGAGGTGGGACTCGTACAAACTGGATGGGTTCCACGTGAGCAGAACCAGGTCTGATATCCTTTGGGCAATACTTTGTAGAGCGGTTGGGGTAGGTTTAAACTAATGTGGTAGGGGGATGGGACGAGAGGAGTAGGGTGGTAGTTGCAGAAATTGAGGGAGAGATAGCAAACAAGGCAAACGTTACTAAGAACAAGAACAGGCAGGGAAACACTGCTGAAATGCATGTTTTTCAATGCGAGAAGTATAATAGGCAAGGTCAATGCCCTTGGAGCTTTGGTTAGTACTTGGAGCTATGACGTTATAGCAATTAGAGATTTAGTTGAAAGACGGACAAGACCGGCAGCTGAATGTTCCAGGATTTAGATGTTTCAGGTGTGATAGGGAGGTAAAAGGAGTGTGGAGTTGCATTACTGGTAAGGGAGTATCACACTACTGTATTGAGGGAGGATACATCAGAGGACTCTTGCAGAGAGCATTATTGGTAGAACCCAAGAATAGGAAAGGTGAAATCACAATGTTGGGGGTATACTACAGGGTTCCAAATGGCCAGGAAATTATTGGAAAAGATTGTCAGGGACAAAATCTATATGCTTATAGAAGCAAATGGACTTCCTTGCAACAGACAGCATGGTTTTGTGTAGGGGAGGTCATGCCTCACTAACTTGATCAAGTTATTTAAGGGGGTAACTAAGATGTTTGAGGGAAAACTGGTTGATCTTGACTAAATGGACTTCAGTAAAGCCTTTGACAAGGACCATCCTGGCAGACTGGTACAAAAGGTGAAGTCATATGGTATCACGGGTGAACTGGCAAGATGGATGCAGAACTGGCTTAGTCATAGGAGACAGAAGGTAGCAGTAGAAGGATGCTTTTTGGAATGGAGAGCTGTGACTTGTGGTAGTCCACAGGGATCAGTGCTGGAACCTCAACTGTTTATGATCTACATAAAAGATTTGGAGGAAACCGTTGCTGGTCTAATTTGTAAGTTTGCAGACGATACAAAGATTGGAGTTGCAGATCGTGAGGAGGGTTGTCGGAGGATACAGCAGAATATGGATCAGTTGGAGGCATGGGCGGAAAAATGGCGGAAGGAGTTTAATCCATTCAAATTTGAAGCGATACATTTTGAAAGGTCAAGTACGAATGGAAATTATACAGCAAATGGCATAACCCTCAGGATTATTGATATGCAGAGGGATCTAGGTGTGCAGGTCCACAGCTCACTGAAGGTGGTAGTGCAGATTGATAAGGTAGTAAAAGAAAGGCTTATGGCATGCTTGCCTTCATTAGAAGAGGCATTGAATATAAAGATAAAGGTAAGGCTGCATTTTTACAGAACTTTAGTTAGGCCATATTTGGAATATTGCGTACAGTTCTGGTAACCACACTACCAGAAGGATGTGGATGCTTTGGAGAGGATACAGAAAAGGTTTACCAGGGTGTTGTCTGGTATCGGGGATTTTACCTAGGAAGAAAGGTTGGAAAGACAGAGTTTGTTTTCACTGGAGGTTGAGAAGCGACCTAATAGACGTTTATAAGGTTGTGAATGGCATGGATAGAGTGAAAATTGAGGCTTTTTTCCAGGGTGGAGGAGTCAATTACTAGAGGACAGAGGTTCAAGGTGCGAGGGGAGAAGTTTATAAAAAATGTTTGGTAAGCTTTCCATGAAAAGGGTAGTGAGTGTCTGGAGTGCGTTGTCAGAGGAGGTCATGGAAGCAGATAGAACAGCAGCATTCAAGTAGCATGACCGAATGCATGAATACGAAAGGAACAGTGGGATATAGATCCTGCAAGTAAAGACAGTTTTAGTGTGGAAGGGCAAAATGTGGTGAAGGACCTGTTCCTCTGTGTATTGTTCTTGTACACAGGATTGGGATTGATATACTGACATGGATTGAGAATTGGTTGACGGATCAGAAAGAGACTCTGAATAAAATCCTAGGTGTCAGGCAGTTTTGGCCAATGATGAATCATAGTATTTCATGATGTATGTAAATGACTTTGGGGGAAACAAAGGGCAATATTGCCTCTCCTGCACTTCCAGGTGATGCATTGCAGACTACTAACTATGAAATAGTTTTTCTCATCTCATTCTTGCTTCTTTCGTAAAACACTTCAAAACTGTTACCTAATTCTTGATCCATTTCCAAGTGGGAACAGTTTCTCCCTACACATTCTGTTGAGACCCTTATGCAGATTTTCTTCCAAACCACACATCAGGCTTCTTTGGAATTATGAGACCATTCCATCAATGACTCCAGCTCAAAATCCTGGATTTTCTTCTTTATTAGCACTGTGTGTTTGCCTATCTATATGGACTGCAGGTGTTCAAGCAGACAGCTTGCCACCATCTTCACAAATGCATTTAGAGATAGCCAATAAATACTACCTAATCGAACAATGCCCACATGCCAGGAAAGAATAAATTTGATGTGCACTTCTTATAGCAACCAGCATGCCAACAATTGATGAAAATGTAAAACATTATTAATCCAGCTATGAAATAAACTGCTTAATTGAGAATAGAACAACCAAAAAAAGTTCTTTCAAAGGAGATGCATTTCCAGATTCTTATGAACTATATTAAAGGTATTTCTAAGGTAAAATATGTCTCAAACAACAGAAGTGACACTTATTGATAATTTCACTGTCATGATTTACATGGTGCTAATAATCCGAAGAACCTTGTCGGAGATGAAAATTAGACACCTGCTTAAAATCTCAAAGTAAGGCATGAGTGTTTGAGTTGCCATCTTTCAAGTAAAAAAAAATGAAATAGGTGGCACTATTTTGCAGATGAACAGGGGAGCTTTTCTTGATGTTCTGGCCAATATTAATCCTTCACCTAAGTCAACTTCTCTTATCATTATCATATTGCTATTTGTGGGGCCTTAATTAATATTGAATACATATGTACAAGAGTAATTTGGCAAGATGTGTATTCAAAGGAAAACTTTATTAAATAAAAGCAATGTTAAGAATTTGGAAAATAAATTGTCTATAACCATACATGACATGGGAAAATATATTGCAAGGAACAAATTCCATGGCCGGTTTGGGGTGTCATGATCCCCAATGCTCTTATGTTTGCAGGATAAATTGTCATATAATTGGAGGGTTCAGGGTGGAACAACCAGTAGACTGCGTGACCATATATCATGGTTCCATATGATGAAGCTCTTCGGGGAGTGCTTGAAGAGCATGGGGTTAGTGATGCTTGGGGGACAACTCTGGAGTTGTGGTATGTATCTTGTCATTTGATTCTACTCCATGATTTGCATGCTGTGTAACATGATAATGTTCCATATGCTAATTGAGACTAGATAATTAGAAAAGAAAATACTAATTTATTTACTCGTGAAACTTTATCTACTGTCTTCATGATCTGAGAAATGGCTCAGTCACTTCCTGTTGAAACTAAAAAGCAACATTTGTTATACTGCTGGTCACAGACATGCACAAACTCTGGCAATAGATATCATGGACAGAGGTAGAAACAGTTTTGAGAAGGAAAGCGAGGAATGACTTAGTTAGAACAAAGGTCCATTGTTTGTTGTGCCCTCAATGAGTAATAGTGGAACATAAAAATTCATACTGAAGAATGCCTGAAAGAAAAGTTACCATTTGGACTTTGAATTTGCATGACATTGAAAATAGTCCAATAATTAATTAGTCTGCGTGATTTTCATGTTCATTTTCTGTTCCTAGTCTACAGATTACCAAGTTTATTTAGTTCAGTTTTCCCAACTTGTATCTGAGCTCTGGGTTTCTGGTCTAGTTACAGAAACATGGGTGATGTTATCATAGCTGAAAATGTGTTGGTGGAAAAGTGCAGCAGGTCAGGCAGCATCCAAGGAGCAGGAGAATCGACGTTTCAGGCATGAGCCCGAAGGGCTCGATTCTCCTGCTCCTTGGATGCTGCCTGACCTGCTGCGTTTTTCCACCAACACCTTTTCAGCTCTGATCTCCAGCAGATCTCACTTTCTCCTAGATGATGTTATCATAGCCTGAATGTAATTTTAGACCAGGTGTTATAACTGATTTAAAGCTTTAAGGTAAGCCTGACCTGCCTTATAGTAATCCTCTGTCATGCTTAGATAGGAGAGTTGTCTGGTTAGTACCTAGATTGGTCATGATCTAGTTTGGTCTAAAGTCTACATCTGAACCAGGACAAGGCATAAGTTCAAGGGACTGAATGACCTAATAGTCAGAGTCAAACAGCATGGAAACAGATCCTTCAGTCCAACTCATCGACTTAATCCCATTTGCCAGCATTTGGCCCGTATCCCGCTCAACCCTTCCTTATTCGTATATCCATCGAGATACCTTTAAATGTTGTAATTGTACCTGCTTACACTACTTCCTCTGGCAGCTCATTCCATACACTCACCACCCTCTGCGTGAAAAAGTTACCCCTCAGTCCTTTTTTAAATCTTTCCCCGCTCACCTTAAACCTACGCAGTCTAGTTTTGGATTCCCTCACTGTAGGAAAGGACTTTGGCTATTCACCTTATCCATGCCCCTCATGATGTTATAAACCTCTGAGTTCACCCCTCAGCCTCCGAAGCTCCAGGGGAAAAATAGCCTCTCCCTATAACTCAAACCCTCCAGTTCTGACAACATTCTTGTACGTTTTTTCTGTGCCCCCTCAAGTTTAATGACATTTTCCTGTAGAATGGTGACCAGAATTGTATGCAGTATTCTAAAGGTGGTCTCACCAATGTCTTGTACAGCCACAACATGACCCCTATACTGAATGTTCTGACCAATGAAGGCAAATGTGCCAAATGGTTTTGTTTTCACCATTCTCTCTACCTGTGACTCCATTTTCAAGAAACTCCTCTGTCTCTTTGTTTGGCAACACTTCCCAGAGCACTACCTTTAACTGTATACCCCTTAGCGAGTTTTGAGAAGATTTGTAGCTCAGATTGAGGTTTTGGATGTAGGTTTGCTGGCTGAACTGGAATGTTCATTTCCAGACATTTCGTTACCCTACTAGGTACCATCTTCAGTGGGCCTCAGGCAAAGTAATGCTGAAAATTCCTGCTTTCTATATAATAGAAAGCAGGAATTTTTAGCATTGCTTCACCTGAAGCCCACTGAAGATGGTACCTAGTAGGGTAATGAAACGTCTGTATACCCTTGCCCTGGTTTGCCTTACCAAAATGTGACACCTCGCATTTGTCTGAATTAAACTCCATCTGCCACTCCTTGGCTCATCTGGTCAAGGTCTCACTGTATCTGAGAGAGTCTTCATCACCGTCCACTATACAAACTATTGTGGTGTCATTTGCAAGCATTCTAACCTTAACTCCAATATTCACATCCAAATTGTTTGTTAAGACAAAAAGTGGTGGACCCAGCATCAATCGTTGTGACACCCTGCTGGTCACAAGCTTCCAGTCCAGAAGCAACCTTCTAGCACCACACTGCCTCCTGCCTTCGAGCTAATTTGTATCCAATTGACTTGCTCCCCTGGATTCCATGAGATTTATGATGTAAACCTTGTCAAGCACTTTGCTGAAGTTCACATAAACAACATCTACTGCTCTGTTTCTACCCAATGAGTTGTTTTCCCTAAATCTTCTAAGCTGTGTGGCAGGAAAAAAAAATCTCATGTCCTGTGTTGCAGAAGTTACAGGGGAATGCAGAAATTTTCTTATCTGGCCAATTTGCTGACATCATTTCTGATTTTGAACTGTATTATTCCAACTATGACTAGAATGGCGACACTAATAGACTTTTCAGGGACTGGGGAGAAAAGCTGGCTCTGCTCAAAAAGAGGTATAATTAAAATCGGATAAATAGAGGGTGAGACTTTGGACCTTCACTATCTTCAACCAGCAGTGAGAAGCTGGACCGGAATGGGAGCAGCTATAATCAGGATTGGATAAATAAAGGTCAAGGTTTGTGATATTTGCTATCTTCTGGAAGTGGACAGAAAGTGGAACTGAATGGAAACACCTTTAAAAAGGATTAGAGGACAAGCCTTGCGACTTCAGCTTTAGTGAGTAGCAAGCACTCTGTCCTGCTTGGCTCCAACTGTAGTTGAGATTAGATAAATGAATGAGGCTTGGGGCCTTCACTACATTCAGGGAATGGAGACAATAGACTTGCATGGCAGCGTCTCTAAAGAGGATTAATAAATAGAGGGCAAGGAGGGGCTTTCATTCTTGTCAGGGAGGGGAGAGAAGTTGGAATGTCTTGGGAGCAGCTATAATTGGAAGCCTTCAAGAGCTGCTTGTCTTTAAATATAAATCCAATTGTCTTGACCAGAAAACCATCAGTTCATTGGTTAGTGAGAAACTGTTGTTAGGGAGTGTTTGAAAGTGATAGTTTCTCAGAGATTTAAGACCCTAAATCAAAGTAAAGGTAACTATGAATGTATGATTGTCAGATTGGCTATGATGGATAGGGGAAACTGTGAAAAGCTATAACTAATACGTAGTTTACAACAAAATTACTTTTAAAGCATTAAAGTACAATACAAAAGCTGTTATTACCATGGCTAATGAAAGAAATCAAGGATTATGTTTCATCAAAGGATTGGGCATAAAAGATAATCAAGGAAAAGGTTAAGAAAGGGAAACTAAAATGAAAATAAACCAGTAAGCAACATAAAAACTGATGTAAAAGCTTCTAGAAGGTATGCAAAAAAGGAAAAGATTAGCTAAAACAAAAGCGGGTCCATATTGAGAGTGTGATGCTGGAAAAGCACAGCAGGCCAAGCAGCATCCAAGGAACAAGAGAATTGACGTTTCAGGCTTAAGCCCTTCATCAGAAAAGTGGGTCCACGTCAAGCAAAATCGAGAGGACTCTTAATAGGAGAAAAAGTATGGCAGAGAAACTAATCAAATGCTATGTGTCTGTCTTCTGGATGAAAATGCTAACAACTAAATATAGATCTACATGATACTGGTTTTTCTAAAAAGTACCAGAAATTAATGGAACATAGGTTAACAGATCCTTGGGATTTACCTACATCCTAGCATTTTGGGTGAAATGCCTTTAGAATTTGTAGATGGATTGGTGGTAATCTTTTACAATTCTATAGATTCTGAACAAAAGTGGTAAATGTAACCTTACTATTCGTGAATGTTTAGAGAGCAGAAATGGGGAACTATAGTCCTGTTCATCTGACGTCAGTGATTTTGAATGTTTTGAAGGCTGTGATAACTGGGCACTCAGAAAGTAATGATCTGATTGAACAGACTCAGCTTAGATTTGTGAAAGGAAATTATGTTTAGCAAACCTATTGGAGGTTTTTGAGGAATATTGTAGTCAGGTAAATAAGGGGAAACCAGTGGATGTTGCATGTTTGCATTTTCAGAAGGCTGTCAGTAAGGTCCCCCACAAGATAGATTAAGGCATATGGGATCAGGGTTGATTATACCAGCTTGGAGTGGTGATTCATTAATGGACAGAAAAATTCAGGAGGAAAAATAGACTATTCTCTGGCAGGTTGTGACTAGTGGGGTACTGCAAGGATTAGTGCTCAAGCACCAGTTGTTTACCATCC
Organism: Chiloscyllium plagiosum; assembly: GCF_004010195.1. Lineage (NCBI taxonomy): Eukaryota > Metazoa > Chordata > Chondrichthyes > Orectolobiformes > Hemiscylliidae > Chiloscyllium > Chiloscyllium plagiosum. Next base: position 78,027,162 of record NC_057714.1, read on the forward strand.
TTATCAATAAATTGGATATGTTGACTCCAATGTAATATTTCCAAATTTGTGGATGATACAAGACTAAGTGGTAATGTGTATTTGAGAAGGATGCAAAGAGACTCTCAAGAATTTGGACTAGATGAGTGAGTGAGCAACAGCATGGCAGATTTTGTTTTAATTCATTCATGGGATGAGGGAGACACTGGCTATTCCAACATTTATTGCCTATCATTGATTGCCTGTCCCTAATTGCCCAGACAGCAGTTAAGAGCCAACCACATTGCTGCGGTCTGAAGTTGCATGTAAGCCAGAACAGGTAATGATGACAATTTCCTTCCTAAACAAAAAGTAGTAAACCAGATGTGTTTTTTTTTCTGACAATTAGCAATGGATTCATTATTAGATTCTTATTTTCAGATTTCTGTTGAATTCAAATTCAACCATCTGCTGTGGCAGGATTCGAATCCGGGTCCCCAGAACATTACCTGGATCTCTGGGTTAACATTCCAGCAATAATACCAGTAGGCTGTCACCTCCCCAAGATGCAGAATCATATGGATAATTTTAAGGGTATCCACCTTGGTAAGCGGAATGGAGCTGAAAAGTATTTCTTAAATTCAGAGGCTGATGCGTTTTGATCCTCAAAATGCTAGATGGCCTTTTTCATGAATTACTGAAAGCTAACATGCAGATGCAGTGTGGAGGGCAGGTGGTATGTTGACTTTTATTGTAAGATGATTAGAGTATGAGTAAGAGGTAGCAAATTCAGAACAGAGATGAGGAGAAATTTATTCAAAGGGTTCTGAATCTTTGGAATTCAATACCCTAGAGTGTAGTGGATGCCAGGATGTTGAATAGATTTGAGGAGATGGATAAGTTTTTGATTAGTTATGGGATCTAATCAGGAAAATACTAATAATGTTAACTGGCAGAGCCAGGCTCAAGGGGCTGAGTTGTCTATTCCTGTGCCTGGTTCTTGTATTCTAAAGATGTCATGTTTTAATTGTATATAACCTTCATGATAGTACCTGGTATATTGTGTACAGTTCAGTTTCCCTTCCCTTAGGAAGGATATTTTCTCCAAAGTGGGAGTGCAGGTGATGTTCACCAGACTGATTGCTGGGACAAGGAAACTTTTGCATGAGCAGAGATTGAAGAGACTGTATTCTGTCTGGAATTTAGAAGAATTAAAGGAGAATTCATTAAAGTTACAAAATATCGAATGGCAAAACAGGATGGATATGGAAAAGCTGTTTTCTCTGGCCAGAGAGATCTAAAATCCGGGTACACAGTCTCCAAATAAGAAGAAAGTCATTTAGACCTGAGAAGATGAGTTTCTTTCCACAGAACAGTGAATCTTTGGAATTCTCAACTTAATTTTCCAACTTCTTATTTGGTAGTTTTGTCAGCTTTTAGCAGTGACCATGACTCCAGCATTACAAGTTTATATTTGGATAGGAATTGCAAAGTTTCCTCTTAAGAAACTTTTACTAAACCAAGATCTTTAATATCTCAGCAGCAGGTGATGTGCAGTTCAGAAGGCAAGTTTTAAATTCAGTTGTGGGCCTAAATCAAAGGCATGAAAGTACTGGGATAGCTGACTATGAGATCAAAAGATGTTTGCCTCCTTCCGGTAATTCATTAACCTCTTATTTAAAAGAAGAAATCTTGTTCCTCCTTTGACGTCATTTTCTCTATAATTTCTCACTTATTTTTCAGGCCTGCACATCTGTTGCCTCCAGGTAGTAAGCTTAGTACAATTCTGAACTAGTTACCTGCAAATGCACAGACCTGGCATTTACCCCAAGTTTGTGGTCCGGATTTCCATTCTCCTTTTCCTTCCACTTCCCCTCAGAGCTGATTAGTTCTTGATCCAACCAAACAATTGTTCTTAAATTGAGCTAACTTTTTTGTTGTCACCTATTGAGACTTTATGGTAGCTGCAGTTGAGAACTCTGCTGCATACTCTATATCCTCATTTTTAGCTTGCAGGATCCATGACGATGATTTGAAAATAGTATGAGAAAAAGATAAATCATTCTCCAAAAGGTTGAATTCTCCTTGTTCCCCTTGCCCGTTCATGTCTCCTCACTAATAAGTGGCCTAATGCAAAGTGGAAGTCTGAGGGGTGTAATCTAGAGTGATGATAATCCTATGAAAGTAGTCTATACAAAATATGTTTCAAAAAAATGATGTATGTTATTTGCCTAAACAATTTTGCCAACTAGTTTTGTTTATTTTTCAGAACAGGATTTGGAGAATAGCCGCAATCTTCCTGGTAGGAGCAGTTCACCAAGAGGAAGTCTTTCACCACGGTAAGCCATGTGTTTTGCAAATATTAGATGATAATAGAATAGCTGACATTTTTAGTCACATTTTCATGCTATTTTGTGATGAAGTCAGTGGCATTTTTGGGCTTCAGTGTATACGTGATTGCTGCAGAGATCATTGGATTATGCAGAGGAGAAGTAACAGCTTGGCTTAATGGTGCACTCTCATCTCTGTTAAAGATTGCGAACTCTGGTCTACACAGACTTGACCTGTAATCTAGGCTGATACTTTTCAGTGCTTGGAATGCTAGTGTCAAGAGCTGTATTTCTTAATGGATGGAAAATATGCTATTGCATTTTTTGACTAGATTCATTCACAATTCTTTTTGCGGTTTGTGGGATCCAGTAGCTCTGAGTGACTGTAGCAGTCTACTTTGAAAATATGAGACAGTCGAAAAAGGTCCAGAATCATCTTTTTTATGCCAAAGGATTGTATCAGGCTTATCATCAATTAAAAAAAACTTGTGCGTGAACAGAGGATTATACTTAGAACAATACATTGCAGAACAGGCCCTTTGGCCCTCGATTTGCACCAACTTGTGAACTGATCTAAACCCATCCCCCTTCACTATCCCATCATCATCCATGTGCTTATCCAAGGACGGTTTAAAAGCCACTAATGTAGCTGAATTAACCGCATTGGCAGGCAAGGCATTCCACGCCCTTACCACTCTGCATAAAGAACCTGCCTCTGACATCTGTCTTAAATCTATCACCCCTCAATTTGCAGCTATGCCCTCTCATACAAGCGTTATCATCCTAGGAAAAAGACCCTTACTGTCCACCCTATCTAATCCTCTGATCATCTTGTATGTCTCTTAAATCCCCTCTTGGCCGCCTTCTCTCCAATGTGAATAGACCCAAGTCCCTCAGTCATTCCTCATAAGACCTTCCCTCCAGACCAGGCAACATCCTAGTAAATCTCCTCTGCAACTTTTCCAATGCTTCCACATCCTTCTTGTAATGGGGCGACCAGAACTGTACACAATATTCCAGGTGAGGCCGCACTAGCATTTTGTACATTTGCAGCATGACATCACGGCTCTGGAACTCAATCCCTCTACCAATAAAACCCAACACACTATGTCGCCTTAACAGCACTATCAACCTGGGTGGCAACTTTCAGAGATCTATGTACATGGACATCAAGATCCCTCTGCACATCCACACTACTAAGAATCTTTCCATTGACCCAGTATTCTGCCTTGCTGTTATTCTTCCCAAAGCGAGTCACCTCATATTTATCTGCGTTGAACTCCTTTTGCCACCTTTCAGCCCAATTTTGTAGTTTATCCACGTCCCCCCGCGACTTGCAACATTCTTCCACACTGTTCACCCCTCCACTGGCTTTAGTGTCATCTACAAACTTACTAACCCATCCACCTATGCTTGTGTCGAAGTCATTTATAAAAATGACAAACAGCAGTGGTCCCAAAGCGCAGCCTTGTGGCACACTCTAGTAACCGGATTCCAGGCTTAATTTCCCATCAACCACCCCTCGCTGCCTTCTTAGAGAAAACCAGTTTCTAATACAAACTGCTAAATCACCTTTAATCCCATGCCTCTGCATTTTTTTCAAAAACCTGCCATGTAGAACCTTATCAAAGGCTTTACTGAAGTCCATGTACACCACGTCAACTGCCCTACCCTCATTCACATGCTTGGTCGCCTTCTCAAAAAAACTCAGAAGTTTGTCAGACACCACTTGCCCTTGACGAAACGATGTTGACTATCTGCAATCAAATTGTTGCTTGCTAGATGATTATAAATCCTGTCTCTTTATCCTTTCCAAAACTTTTCTGACAACAGACATAATGCTTTCTGGTCTATAATTACCTGGGTCATCTTTACTGCCCTTCTTGAAAAAGAACGCAACATTTGCAATCCTCAAAGATCAAGGCCAAAGGCTCTGCCATCTCCTCCCTCACTTCCCAGAGAATCCTCGGATAAATCCCATCCAGCCCAGGGGACTTATCTACTTGCACACCTTCTAGAATTGATAACACCATCTCCTTACTAACCTCAATCCTTTCGAGTCTAATAGCCCGTATCTCAGTGCTCACCTACCACTAAATCAAATACCTGGTCTGGTTCGTTACCAAGTACCTGATCCAGTGTGGCTTCTCCTCTTGTCGACCCTTTGACATACTGTGTCAGGAAACCCTCCTACACACATTAGACAAAAACTCATCCATCCAATGTACTAGAGTTATAGCATTCCCAGCCAATTTTGGGAAGTTAAAGTCCCTCATAATGACCACCCTGTTCTGTTGACTCCTACCCAGAATCGCTTTGCCAATCCTCTCCTCCACATCCCTGGAACTTTGCGGAGGCCTATATAAAAAAAGCTCCCAGCAGTCCTCTCCTCTCCTGTTTCTGACCTCAGCCCATACCACCTCCATGGATGAGTCCTCGTCAAAAGTTCTTTCAGCCACTCCTCCCCCTCTTATACCACCTTCCCTGATCTTAATGAACGATCTAAACTCTGGAACCTGCAACATCCATTCCTGACCCTGCTCTATCCATGCCTCCAAAATGGCCACAGCATCGAAGTCCCAGGTACCTATCCATGTTGCAAGCTCACCTACCTTATTCCAGATACCCCGGCGTAGAAGTAGACACACTTCAAACCAGCTTGTTGTCTGCCAGCACATTCCTATGACCCGTGAAACCCTGTCAGTGTCCTTCCTATTCTCATCCTCCTGTGCACTGGAACTACACCACAGGTTCCCATTCCTCCGGTGATCTAATCTAAACCCGCCCGAATAGCAGTAGCAAATTTCCCACCCAGGATGTTAGTACCCCGCTGGTTCAAGTGAAGACCGTCCTGTTTGTAACAGGGCCCACCTTCCCCAGAATGAGCCCTAATTATCCATATATCTGAAACCCTCCCTCCTGCACTATCCCTACTGCCACATGTTCAGCTGATATCTGTCTCCTTCATAGGAATCTGTTTAACCTGAAAAAGGTTTACCAAGATTCAGCTGCGATTTCAAGTGGAACTGAAGGCACTTTTTTTATCTTAATTTGTGGAATGTGAGCATTGCATTTATTGCATGTACTGCAGTTAAGAGTCAATCGTATTGCTATGGGTCTGGAATCACATAGGCAGATTTCCTTCCCAAAAAACCATTGGTGAACCAGATTGATTTTTTTTTAATGTGAGAATTGACATTGCTTATATGTTTCTATTAGACTTGTCAATTGTTTACTGAATTCAGATTTTACCATTCGCAATGATGGGATTTGAACCCATGCACACAGAACATTAGCCTGGGGTTCTGGATTATTCATCCACCTTCATCACCACTTTGTCGCCACCACCTCCAAAATTCTTGCATATCATGGAATTCTTTATCACTTATGGTGACAGTTAAATCTTTTGATATTAATCTGCTGCACCGTGTTTATTATATGACAAATAGTCTTGGATCATCTTATTATAGTGCATGTGAGAAGTGAAATACTGGCTTTGACACTGACTACAGCCCTTTTATCATTGTATAATTAGGAGTTGACAACTGTAGGCCCACTAATTTGATAATAAGATGCCCAAGTAATCATTAGGGATGCACTATGTGACCACTTGGAGAGGGTCATATTGGGAGTTCTCAGCATGGCTTTCATGAGAGGAAAGAAAAGGCTACAATTCCAAAAAGTTGCCATCGCAATTCAAATTTCTTGAAGTCAGCAAGGTAATTGGAAGAGGGCAACCAATAGTCGGTCATTATCTGTCTGGGCCTTTGCAGAACACTTTTGATCAGACATGGGACACTTCTTCAAAGAGAGGATCTTGTGGAATTAGTGATATTGTGTTGCAGTGAATCGAGTAATTAATACAGTAGAGTGATCTCTCATTCAGTGAATCAGATCAGGGCTTTGCAGCCCTGCCATATTCTGTTGTGAATTGATATAAGCAATGAAGATGCTAAGGAGAATGAGGAGCCCCTACAAACATCCCATCTTAAACTACCACAGTGCCCAGCTGGTGAATACGAAAAAATCTTTTTTTGCAATGTTTGTGAAGATTTGAAACTCAGGTTGAGGTTTAGGGTGTAGCTTTGCTCGCTGAGCTGCAGGTTTGATATCCAGGTGTTTCATTACCTGGCCAGGTAACATCATCAGTGGCGACCTCCAAGTGAAGCGAAGCTGTTGTCTCCTGCTTTCTATTTATATGTTTGTCCTGGATGGGGTTCCTGGGGTTTGTGGTGATGTCATTTCCTGTTTGTTTTCTGAGGGGTTGATAGATGGTATCAAGATCTATGTGTTTGTTTATGGCGTTGTGGTTGGAGTGCCAGACCTCTAGGAATTCTCTGGCATGTCTTTGTTTGCTTAGCCTGTCCCAGGATAGATGTGTTGTCCCAGTCGAACTGATGGTTTTTTTCCATCCGTGTGTAGGGCTACGGGGGAGAGACGGTCGGGTCTTTTTGTGGCTAGTTGGTGTTCATGTATCCTAGTGGCTAACTTTCTTCCTGTTTGTCCTACGTAATGTTTGTGCAGTCCTTGCATGGAATTTTGTAGATGACGTTGGTTTTGTCCATGGGTTGTACTGGGTCTTTTAAGTTTGTTAGTTTTTGTTTGAGAGTGATGGTGGGTTTGTGTGCTACTAGGATTCCGAGGGGGTCTTAGTAGTCTGGCTGTCATTTCTGAAACTCTGAAACGCAAAAAGACACGACCCTCTCTTCCTCGTAGCCCTACACACGGATGAAAAATACCACCAATTCGACTGGGACAGGCTAAGCAAAGACATGCCAGAGAATTCCTCGAGGCCTGGCACTCCAACCACAACGCCATAAACAAACACATAGATCTAGATACCATCTATCAACCCCTCAGAAAACGAACAGGAAATGACATCACCACAAATCCCAGGAACCCCATCCAGGATAAACATATAAATAGAAAGCAGGAGACAACAGCTTCACTTCACTTGGAGGTCGCCACTGATGATGTTACCTAGCCAGGTAATGAAACATCTGGATGTCAAGCCTACAGCTCAGTGAGCAAAGCTACACCCTAAACAAAAAAATCTGTGCCAAGTATGAGCTTACATCTAGACCCAAGCAAAGTTGCCTCTGTAAAGCTTGAATAGCTGACTTCTGCCAAAAATTGTGGAAAAATGACCAGATAGCCCTTGAGCACAAAACTGCAGATCAAATTCCCCTTGCTGATAAATATCCTGTTGCGGAGAATTTAACTTCTTTCCAAGAATGAGCAAAATTCTGACTAATGCTGATTCTTGCGTTAAGAGACAATACAGCAGAGGTTTAGTAGGTTGGTCCCTGAGATGTAAGGTTTAATTTATGATGAAGGGCTGAATGAATTGAGTCTACATGCTGTGGAGCTTTGAAAAAATGAGAGGGAATCTCATTGAAACTTACAATGATAGGGTAGATATAGAGAGACCGGCAGCAATAAAAGCACAGGAGCATATTTCAGGGTAATGAGCCAATCATTTAAGACTGAGGCTGAATCGGGTTACTCCTCCCATCTCGTGTTCCTGTACTCATTATGATAAACAAGACTTTGAAAGGCTTAACAGGATTAATACTGAGAGGTTGATTCTCCTAGTTAGGGAATCTATATCATGGTGGGCGCTGTCTCTGGATAAGGGTATGATTATTTTAGGATTTATGTAAGAGAATATTTCTTCGCTAAAATGGTACTGCGGATTTTTTGAACTTCACTGCTGGTGAATAAATTAGATGTTTGGTTGAGACACACTGGTTTTTGGTGTTTGCAGAATGAATGGATATTGGAAAGTAGCAGGAAAGCTGAAGCATAGCTTTGTCCATACTTAATGGCCAAGAGGCTTGATGGGTCATATCTTGCTCTTATTTCTTCTGTTAAAATGTTCCATCTGCCATTTGAATTTTGAGTATCATTTATTCCTATAAGATTTAATAGGCTCTTTGATATACTCTTCTTAAGAACTGCAATTAGGTTACCTGCTCTCAATATTTGCAAATACCACTCTGAACTGATTATATTTCAGAGGAATGTAAGCATAGATAATATCGGAGTAGTCATCCTGCAACACTGCCAGATTCTACCAGTGGATTTCTTATTACCACCTTCTGGAGAATCACAGTCTCTCCAGTGTTGCTAATATCTCTGTTGGAGTGGATCATTTAGATTTGGGTATTTTCAACAGCGAAATCTATTGTCCTCTACACAATTTGAACATAATGCCACTGAACCAAAAATATTGTCTTTCATCAATCTGTTTGTTCATTCTTGTTAAGAATTTTAATTTAAATGTGTAGTGTTCTTTTAATATATTGCTAGTAAACAACTAGCTAATCAAAGAGGGATTTGGGATTAGATTCCCTACAGTATGGAAACAGGCCCTTCAACCCAACACGTCCACACCGACCCTCCGAAGAGTAACCCACCCAGACCCATTCGCCTACCCTATATTTGCCTCTGACTAATACACCTAACACTATGGGCAATTTAGCATGGCCAATTCACCTGACCTGCGCATCTTTTGGACTGTGGAGGAAACCGGAGCATCAAGAGGAAATCCATGCAGACACTGGGAGAACGTGCAAATTCCACATAGACTTTCACCTGAGGCAGGAATCAAACCCTGATCCCTGGCACTGTGAGGCAACAGTGCTAACCACTCAGCCATCGGTTGCCGCCCCTAAATGAAAGTTATTGTGATATTTTGTTTCTTTTAAGCAGAATATTTTAGTCCTGTTGCATTATTCCCAAGTTAAGTGGAGTGACCATCTGAAATTCTAATATTGCGCAGGATGGACATGTTTGATTACATTTGAGTATAGGACTTGGGATGTCGTGTTGCAGCAGTACAGGACGTTGGTGAGGCCACCTTTAGAATATTTCCTGCAATTCTGGCCACCCTTCTATCAGAAAGATGCTAAACTTGAGAGGGTGCAGAAAAAATTTTTGTTGGAATGTTATTGGGACTGGAGGTTGAGGTACAGGAGAGGCTGAACGGGCTGGGGCACATTTTCCTGGAGCTTTGGAGGCTATGGGATGAGCTTTATAAAGCTGTATAAAATCATGAGGGGCATGGATTATGTTGAATAGCCACGGTCTTTTTCCAAGGATGGGTGAGTTCAAAACTAGAGGGTATAGGTTTAAGGTAAGAGGGGAAAGATTTAAAAAGGACCGGAGGAGTAACCTTTTTATGCAGAGGGTGGTGCGTGCATGGATCGAACTGCCAGAGGAAGTGTTTGAGGTGGGTACACTTACGACTTTTAAAAGGCACCTGAATGGGTGTATAAACAGGAATGGTTTGGAGGGATATGGGCCAAATGCTGGCAAATGGGACTAGGTCAGATTGGGAGGTCTGGTTGGGGTAGGATGCTGTTTTTTTTGACACTAGATTCCATAAGAGTTAATTGTACTACTTCTAATTTGGAAATCCTAACATTTCAAACAGATCTCCTGCAAGTGGTTTACAAATTCGTTATGACCAGTCAAGTAACAGTGTCTTGGAGAATCTGCCACCAGTTGCATCGAGCATAGAACAGTTATTGGAAAGGCAGTGGAGTGAAGGGCAGCAGTTTCTTTTGGAACAGGGCACTCCTGGAGAAGGTATGTATTTACAGCAGGTTTGCTTTTCAATGCATCTATTATTTCATACATAAAAGTGCCTGTTTCATAATTCTGTACAGTTCTTTTCCTCGCAGTCAGTGATGCTACTGATGTCTTTTTTGATTTACTATTTTTTTCATGATTATCCTGTGTGCATCACCTTTTATTGGCGTATATTAAATACATGAATAAATCATGTAGTTGTGGGTCCCAATCTTCAAAGACATGTACCATACATCACCACCTTTTCTGGCCTTATGGATATTTCTTTAGCCATTATTGGTGAGACTGAGTAGATTGGGCCTATACTTAATGGAATATAGAAGAATAATATTGACCATATTTAAACACACAAGATTCATGCAAAGTTAAAAATCACACAACACCAGGTTATAGTCCAACAGGTTTAGTTGGAAGCACACTAGCTTTCGGAGCAACGCTCCTTCACCAGGTGACAATCACCTGATGAAGGAGCGTCGCTCCGAAAGCTAGTGTGCTTCCAATTAAACCTGTTGGACTATAACCTGGTGTTGTGTGATTTTTAACTTTGTACACCCCAGTCCAACACTGGCATCTCCAAATCAAGATTCATGCAAGACTTGACATGGTAAATGCCGAAAGGTTATTTCCCTTTCCGGGAGAGTCTCGGCCAAGAGGTCAAAAATCTCACAATAAGTGGTTGCATGTTTAAGACAGACCTCTGAGAAGGCAGTGAATCTGTGGAATTCTTGAACTCAAATACTGTTGAGGTGTGGCTCATTAAGTATATTCAAGACGGGAAAGACTTTTTTAATGCAAAAAACCTAAAGAACTGTAGATGCTGGAAATCAGAAACAAAAACAGAAATTGCTGGGAAAACTCAGTGGGTCTGGCAACATCTCTGGAGAGAAAGCAGAGTTAATGTTTCAGGTTCAGTGACCCTTGTTCAAAACAAAAGAAGTATTTTTAATGCATATTGGAATTAAAGGTTATGGGTAAAAGGCAAAGTGGAGTTGAAGATTATTAGATCATTCATGATCTCACTGAATGACAAAGCAGACTCAATGATCCTTTGTCTTATGGTTATGATATATTGTACTTCAGGGTTCATTAAAACACAGGATTCCCTGAATTCTGCAATAACTATTGATGATTTCCAATTTTTTTTTGTTTTTGAAATGTGATCTATCCCTAATTGCCCTCAGGGTGATGTGAACTACCACCGTGGCTACAGCAATCATTGTGCTGTAGGCATGTCCACATAGCTATTGGAGAGGATGCTGCACTGCTTGACACAGCAATGGTGAAAGAATGGTGATATAGTTCCAACTCTGACATATCCATGCGTCTGTTGCCTTTGACCCTCAAGGTCACAGGTTGGAAAGTACTGCTGGTGAAGCCTTTTCAGTTGCTTTGGTGTCTTTTGTAATGTGTATTGCCACAGTAGTACATCAGTGATGGATGAGGTGGCAGTCAATGGGTCTGATTTTTCTTAGTTGATTTCTTGTGTCATTGGAGCTGCTATCATGTAGGGAGTGAAGAGAGTATGCCATCAGAATCCTGACTCATGCTTTGTAGACTGTGGACAGACTTTGAGAAATCAAGTGGTGAGCTACACTGAATTCCAGCCTTGGACCTGCTTTTGCATTCACAGTATTTGAATGCCTGGTCCGGTTCTGTTTATGATCAGCTCTAGCCAACCCCCCCCTCCCACCCCCAAAAAAAGATGCTGCTTGGAGATTTATTCCACACTTACGGGAATAGAGTGGATAAAAATAATTGAGTGTTCAATCAGCTATAATCATATTGAACGACAGTGTAGGCAACTGGCTGAATGGCCTGCTCCTGTTCCGACATTCCTATGTTCCAAATGTCTTTGATTATTATCATGAAGATGCTTCATATTTAATATGGGCTTGGGTTTTGAAGGCTTGTGGAAAAATCAATTTGTTTAAATTTTTGTGGAAATAACTGGAATAGTTTCTTTTAAAAGCATTTGAAAGGTCACAGTGGACTTTTTTTTTAAACAAGGCTTCATAGAAATTGAACAACTGGTAATAACCAGTTTTCTGATGAGTTTCTGCCCTCAAAACGTTAACTCTGTTTTCTTCCCACAATGGTGCCGGGCCTGCTGAGTTTCACCAAATTTCTTTTTTCAGGTCTCCAGGATCTGCAGTTCTTTGTTTTGTATTAGACTAGTAATAACCCCTTGCAATGTCGTAGATTCCTGCTTGGAGTGTATGAACAGTGACTGGATAGTGCTTTGGTATTTAGAATTATTTGAGGAACAGGAAGTCGGTGAGGAAGAGCTACTCAACTATTCTCTCTTATTTCTGAAAATAAAACCCTCTTGTTGAGGTTATGGCGAAACCAATTTGTTCTTCCAAATACAATGAAAATACTGCTAAATATTGTATTTTGATTAGTACATAAATAGGGCATGAAGAGAAAGCTGGAACAGGTTTCAAAGTTTGTGAGAAGGTTTGTAGCTCGGGTGCTCGTTGCTGTGGTTCTGTTCGCCGAGCTGGAAGTTTTTGTTGCAAACGTTTTGTCCCCTGTCTAGGTGACATCCTCAGTGCTTGGGAGCCTCCTGTGAAGCGCTTCTGTGGTGTTTCCTCCGGCATTTATAGTGGCCTGTCCCTGCCGCTTCCGGTTGTCAGTTTCAGCTGTCCGCTGTAGTGGCCGGTATATTGGGTCCAGGTCGATGTGTTTGTTGATGGAGTTTGTGGATGAGTGCCATGCTTCTAGGAATTCCCTGGCTGTTCCTTGTTTGGCTTGCCCTATAATGGTAGTGTTGTCCCAGTCGAATTCATGTTGCTTGTCGTCTGTGTGTGTGACGACTAGGGATAGCTGGTCGTGTCGTTTCGTGGCTAGTTGATGTTCGTGGATGCGGATCGTTAACTGTCTTCCTGTTTGTCCTATATAGTGTTTTGTGCAGTCCTTGCATAGGATTTTGTCCACCACATTAGTTTTGCTCATGCTGGGTATCGGGTCCTTCGTTCTGGTGAGTTGTTGTCTGAGTGTGGCTGTTGGTTTGTGTGCTGTTATAAGTCCTAGTGGTCGCAGTAGTCTGGCTGTCAGTTCAGAGATGTTCTTGATGTATGGTAGTGTGGCTAGTCCTTTGGGTTGCGGCATGTCCTCGTTCCGTTGTCTTTCCCTTAGGCATCTGTTGATGAAATTGCGAGGATATCAGTTTTTGGCAAATACCTTGTATAGGTGTTCCCCTTCCTCTTTTTGTAGTTCTGGTGTGCTGCAGTGTGTTGTGGCCCTTTTGAATAGTGTCTTGATGCAACTTCGTTTGCGTGTATTGGGGTGGTTGCTTTCATAGTTCAGGACTTGGTCTGTGTGTGTGGCTGAGGAAATAGCGGAGGCGTTGGTTGAGATCTTTCAAAAGTGTGAACTGTGAACTGACAGCCAGACTACTGCGACCACTAGGACTTATAACGGCACACAAACCAACAGCCACACTCGGACAACAACTCACCAGAACGAAGGACCCGATACCCAGAATGAGCAAAACTAATGTAGTGTACAAAATCCCATGCAAGGACTGTACAAAACACTACATAGGACAAACAGGAAGACAGCTAACGAAGGGCAAGCCAAACAAGGAACAGCCAGGGAATTCCTAGAAGCATGGCACTCATCCACAAACTCCATCAACAAACACATCGACCTGGACCCGATATACCGGCCACTACAGCGGACAGCTGAAACTGACAACCGGAAGCGGCAGGGACAGGCCACTATAAATGCCGGAGGAAACACCACAGAAGCGCTTCACAGGAGGCTCCCAAGCACTGAGGATGTCACCTAGACAGGGGACGAAACGTTTGCAACAAAAACTTCCAGCTCAGTGAACAGAACCACAGCTGGAACAGGGTGCTGAGTTGAATAATTAGCTACGATCAAATTGCATGGCAGAGCATGCTAAAAGGGCTAAATGGTCTACTTGTGCTCCTGTTTGCTATGTTTCTATATCAAAATGAAGGAGTGGAAATGCAAGATATTTACAAGCTTATCATTTTTTAAATGTTGAAATTGCTTTTCTGGTGGTATTTTTCCAATGATTTAAACTGTCTGCTGTAGGTTGTCGAAGTTTGAAGATGTAGGATCACAGAATTCGCTGCAGCCCAATAAACCATGGCTTTCGTCTTGGGTTTGAGATCTTTTTCGCATCCAGCCAAATTGAGTGAACATATTTCAGTATTGACTATAGGAGTTGGGAGGCTAAGTTGCAGTTGTACAGGACGTTGGTTGGAAATGGTGTGCAATTCTGGTCTCCTTCCTATCAGAAGGATGTTGTGAATCTTGAAAGGGTTCAGAAAAGATTTACAAGGATGGTGCCAGGGTTGGAGGATTTGAGCTATAGGGAAAGGTTGAATAGGCTGGGACTGTTTTTCCCTGGAATGTCAGAGGTTGAGGGGTGATCTTATAGAGATTTATAAAATCATGAGGGGCATGAATAGGATAAGTAGACAAAGTCTTTTCCCTGGGGTGGGGGAGTCCAAAACTAGAGGGCATAGGTTTAGGGCGAGAGGGGAAAGATTTAAAAGGGACTTAAGGGGCAACTTTTTCATAAAGAGGGGTGTGTGTGTGTGTGTGTGTGTGGAAAGAGCTGCCAGAGAAAGTGGTGGAGGCTGGTACAATTGCAACATTTAAGAGGCATCTGGATGGCTATGTGAATAGGAAGGATTCGAAGGGATATGGGACGGGTGCTAGCAAGTGGGACTAGGTAAGGTTGGGATATCTGTTTGGCATGGACAAGTTGGACTGAAGGGCCTGTTTCCATGCTGTACATCTTTATGATTCTACAGCATCAGAAATTATTGTGGATTTTGTTGTCACATCTACCTTTGTCATAAAATGGTCTACATTTTCCAGGTTCATCTTATTGATCTTATTGATCTTAGTTAAGTTGTTATGCTGTGGAAGTTTATTGGAATAGGAATTTCATTTTCCCAGTGTTTAATGAAAGGTTCCTCGTGCCCTGCCGAATGAATGGACTGTGATCCGGAGCTCAATTGCTGAGTGAGTATACACCAATTATCATCTACATGATAGAGTTTGTGACTGCGATTGCAGTCGTTTTGTAGTCATAGGACACGAAGAGAAAGCAGGAATAGGGTGCTAAGTTGGATAATTAGCTATGATCACACTGCATGGCACAGCATGCTCAAAGGGCTGAATGGCTCACTTGTGATCCTGTTTGCTGTGTTTCTATATCAAAATGGATTGAATGTAGCATAGGTTGAACAGTTCTTGTTGTGATGGTTCCACCACACCTGTCGATAAATGCTGGACTTGGAGTATAGTATGCAGGAATATGTTCATAAGATTCTACAAATCTGGTCGAAGGGAGGTGGTCCAACAGCAGTATCCTCTCCCAAGTGAATGTACCGACCATCAAAGCAGTAAATATTCAAAACCAGCTGTACTGGTTAGGATATGTCATTTGAAACCAGACTCTTCAAGTAACTTCCCTTCTCTGAGCTCAGGCATGACAACACTCCCAGGAGGTCTGTCGAAAAGAATTATAGATGTTCTCAGAATGTGACTGGCTTCCTCCCAGTACAGTGTCCGAAAAGTGTCTAAGTATAAATCAACCTGTTCAGGCATGTTATGGCACACCTGTGTTGCATGTAGAATTTGGAACCATGTTAAGGGACAGTACCACTGAATTACAAGAGCCTCAGAAGTATCTTTTTACATATGCTCAAGCTACTTCATGCCCTTCACTTATGTATGCTTAAGATTGATACAGCTAGCATATCAATAAAATGTTAGCCTAAGTGTACACACCTCCAAAATACTTATCTGCCTGCCCCTTCAAATACTAGATGTCTTGCATGTGGTAATGTGCAGATTTTACAATGAACTTATTGGCCATCTCAGATCTCATTTGAATCTAAGTTGGAGCAAATAACCCTCGATCTTGAGGGACTGCAAGAGAAGAGTTTTTTAAGTAGTCATGCTTCTGAAAGAAATGTTTGGGATCATATCTTCCAGTGTATTTGCCAGAAAATTAGTAATAAGCATAAATTAACAGTTGGCTATTTTTCCCCTCAAGTTTTCTCTCCTTTATTGAAGGATGTGAAGATTAAGATTAGGTAATAGAACGTAAATAGCACAATTTTAAAGAGGATGCAAGAAAAGCAAGACTTATGATGCAGGATTACTTGAAGCTAGCAGGATGCGTTGACAAAGCAGTTTATAAAGCATGTAATTTATTAATATAGGGATAGAATACAAAATCTATGCTACATATATAAGCTTAATTTTGTTCTGGCATACGTTTTGCAACATTTTAAGAAGGATGTGCTTAGAGTAAGACAATCATCACCTTCCAGTCTCTACATTGATTAAGAGCATGGCATGAAAGTCCATGGACAAGTGTCCTCTTCTGCCAATTGTGGCACTTAAGTAGGCAATTAACACTTGCTTTAAAGGTCTCATCTTGTCACTGCTGATATTAATCCAGTAATGCACAGGAGCTTGCCACAAGAGAATAGTGACGAGCAACCCTGGTGTGAATTCTTGCAAGATATCAGAGGGATCCTTCCACGCGATTCTTCCTGATGTGAAGTATAGGTTTACCAGAATATTTTGAAGAACGGTGTTTATATAAACTGAAGAACCTGGGGTTTCTTTCCTGAAAGCAGAGATGACCAAGAGTAAGTTTTCTAGAGGTGCATAAAATCATGAAAGATTGAGAGAGTAAATGAAGAGAAAATGTTTTCACTAGCTAAATATTGGTAACCAGAGGGAACACATTTAAGGTTATAAGATGAGCAAAAGAACCCAATGTTGGCAATCAGAAAAAAAAATCTGTTTTGCAAATCCTGAAGAAGGGTCACAGGACCTGAAATGTTAACTTTGATTTCCCTTCACAGATGCTGCCAGATCTTTAAGCTTTTCTAGCAACTTCTGTTTTTATTTGTTTTGTAAGATGGTTTGCATTTGGAAAGCATTGTCTGATAGACTAGTGAAAATAGATTCAATAGTAACTTTCTGTGGGAAGTTGCATAAATATTGGAAGGAAAAAAAGTAATGATAATGTGAAAAGAGCTGGGGAGTTGGATCAATGTGATTTCTCTTCAAAAACAAGCTGATGCAGACTAGATGAAACAACATAGTTCTGTTGTATTATTCTATATTGACCACTATATGAGAGAGACAGTACCAGTTACCCTCCAGAACCAGAAGTCTTATATGCAGATCTTAACCATAATTGCACACAGAGTATTTAACAATGATTTCTATCACATCTGTATCTAATGTTGCCTTTTCACAACTTTGCCACAATAATTTCTGTTGTTAGTATAACTACAATCAGGACCGGAACAGGATTGATTGTTCATTTACCACAACATCAGTTTCTAACCAATTACCAGCTGCATTTCAATAGGTCACCATAGACTTGTGGCTTTCCTTGTCTAAATGTCATAATTATTATTGGATGCATAAGCTGCATTAATAGCTAAAATAATATTTTTATCAGATTTTACCAAACTTAAATTCCTGGCCAGATCTAATAATCTTTCATTTGAAAATTTATGACTTGCCAACTTTCTGATTTAAAGGCTTGAACTCATTTGTAAGTCTTGGCATTTTGATCCTTTTAATTGCACTTTGTCACCAAAACATTTATAATATAATATTTGGCTAGATAAGCATTAAAGTATACATACAGATTTTCAGTTTTTATCTCACATTAATTTCTTCTCCTTTTGATGTGAATTTGATGTTTTAAAATATAGCTGAAAATGTGTTGCCGGAAAAGCGCAGCAGGTCAGGCAGCATCCAGGGAATAGGAGAATCGACGTTTCGGGCATAAGCCCTTCTTCAGGAAGGGCTGTTTTAAAATATAGCAAGTTTGCTAGTAATGAAGTCAAATGAAAAGAAACCTTAGGAATTATTGCTTAAGTTTGGAGGAAAGAAAATCAGCAAAACCTCCATGTTAGGTAATGAGATGAAGATTCCAAATGATCAATGGTTCCTTACACTGAGTTTATATGGTTCCTCTAAGATTCAAAGATTACGGTAGTGTGCATAGAACCACTTTTCTATCTATCAAGTGTTCGTGACCACTGATCAGAACCGATCATATTATGGACATTTTAATTTGTAATTCCAAAATGTGTTTTTAAAAGAGGGCTGACTGCTTTGGATGTAAATTAAGTGGCTGTCTGGTGAAACCAAACCATAGAATGGCATACCTAAGGATGTTGAAGGAACTTCAAACAACAGCCCTTCAAAAGGGGAAAAGATGTCAGATCAGGTTAGACTGTGATCTCTTGTGAGTACAAAGTTAGCGAGAGGCCTCTTTGCTGACAGTGAGCCACCCGCTATGAATTATGTCCCAAATTGCAGACACATTGTGTTTTTCTCTCTAAAGAATGCCCAAGGGACATGAGTTAAAAAGCCAGCTTCGACTCTACTTGTATGCACTGGTAGGACGGAGCTTCTTGTGCATGCCCTTGGGCTAAGATGCCTGTGTGTGCAAGCCAGAGTTTGAGCATTGTGTACTGTGAAGGTCACTGTTGGCAAAGTATCCGCTAGTCACCCCTGTGTTGCTGGTAAAGGAACTCTCTTATAGAGTGCTAGAAGTCAGCTCACAGGTAGATCAGACAAAGGTTATAGGAAAACAGAGGGCTTTCTCTCAACATGAATACTGAGATTCAGTCATGGTCAAAAGAAAGTAGAATAATAGGTTCTCAATGAACCTGCAAAACTAAGAATCTCGAAATTGACTGTTCAATTACCAATGTTAAAACTTCTGGTAACCTCTACTGCAACAGTAAACTATCCATTCTTTGTGAACAATTTATCCATTCTTTAAAAGAAAGTTATCTTTTGGATTGCCTCTTATTTCTAATCATTGTTTAAGTGGTTAGATGACCAATTTTTTGTGACTTTACTATTGAATGAACTCCCTCTTGTTAGTTCAAAAAAACCTGGCTAAACTAGCTCCTTTTAAAACTTGCATCTCAAGGGAAAGGCATCCACAAGGGAAGGGATCTTTTTGTAAATTAATCTTGTTGCAACAAACGAAGGAGCGGGTGAGCTCGTGCATCTGCCGCCCTCTCACCAGGGAGCTTAACAGTTTAGGGATTCCTTCTGGAATCATATCAAATTTGGGGCTTGTCTGGGACCTAACGCAACACAGGCTAATATGAGGTCTTCAAATTTCATAGTGTGCTGTAATCCTATTGTCCTGATTTTCCACATAGCTTATTTGTTTTCAAGGATGTTAAGTATTTCTACTTCAGTAGTCTTTTGTGATATATTTCTTGTTCTATCCAACTTGTGGAGCTGAAATATGAGAATGTTTCTTCTAGTTTCACATCTTTGTCATTCTTGGGATAATGTTGCATGTATATCCTCTTGTTACTAATTCACCAATTAGTGAAAGTAATTATTTGCCTTCTCTAAACATTCCACAATGCTAAAAGATGTGTTAAGTCCCAGAGCCTTCCTTACTCAAGCTAAAAGAGCCCTAACCTTTCAAGAAGGCTTTCTCTACACCATAACACAATTCCTAGTGTAATTCTGATGCATCCTCACTGTGTCCTTTCCATGCCTCTTATATCTTCACTATGCTGAGATATTCACAAAAGCATATAAAACTCCAATTATGTAATAACCAGTGTCTTTGAAATATTCAACTTAACTGCTCTTATGTGTAAAATAGAACTCTAATTGCATTTCATTTTTAGCTTCATACCTATGTTTAAAATTTTATTTTCTCCACCTGACTGACTTTTCCTCTACTATTAGAAATCTTACCATTTATGATATGCTTCCTTTCACTAATTTCCTCCAAATCTTTAATTTCTTTGCATTTTTTGGTTAAGTTGTTTGAAGTTTGTCATTGGTACAACAATGTTTTAAGTTATTCACCCATTTTTGTCCAAATAGTTATGGGAATGTTGAAATCACTACACCAACTTCAAGTTGAAAATCGACAGCTGGAGGAGCAAATTAAGAATTTGACAGCTAAGAAGGAGCGCCTCCAGCTACTAAATGCTCAGCTTTCAGTCCCATTTCCTGTCATGAATTCAAATACCAGTCCAACAACTCCAATACACCCATTCACTGTACAAACCGGTAAGTGATATTATGCTCAACTTTATTGGTCAAAATTATTTTGTTTGCAATGAAAAATACTATTTTATGTTAAAAATTCAATTTTAATGTATTCTCTTTAGTTCACCACGCAACTTCCTTGCACAGCAGCAAAGGTTCCCATCTGAGCAACAGCTTTCTGCCTGAAAATTCACTTCCAATACCAACCCAGGTGTTTCTTATTTATTACTTTTACTTAGTATTTGAGATAATTATCTGTCGTTTCAGTATACACGCTATCTTCAAAGTCTCAAACATTGACTCGGCAATTTCTGATTATTTGCTTTTTTTTTGTTACCACCTCCTTATCTGTCCACTGCCTAAGCTCCATTATCACTCTCCTCAAACTCTGCTGTGGGAGAGTAATGTTGCACCATGTTTCTATACAACACTTGCTAGTCATACTCTCTTAGTTCTCCTCCACTGCCCTTCACCTGCTATAACCGTTGTATCAATTGAACTGCTCGGTAGTTCTGCTCTTGAAGTTTTGTTCTAATTCTCTCCTACTCATTCTCCCCCCCCCCCCCCCCCCCCCCCCAAGAGTATACCCTAAACTCCAGGTTTGAGCTAACCTATTAAATAACTGATCTGATTGATACATTTGACAGCACTATCCTAAAAGTTGCTCCTGTTCCACAATCAAATGCTGCTTTTGGTAGTGAAGAATTAGAACTTGTCATTCCCTTTTTCTGCTTTCTTCATGCACCTGCTGCATCAATCATAGCACAAGTTTAAAGTCTTTTGGATTTGCCTGCCCCAGGCTCTCTTTATTCTTATGTTATTCTAACATTCCTTTTATTCCAGACTCGTTTCCTCTACCCTGCCTCCTGTTATGTTGTATCTTTTGTTAGAATCTTATTCTACCCATAATGCTACCTTTAAGTACTATGTACTTGCATGCTAAGGTCTCTCAATTCATTTACCCCCCTCAGTATATTCCCATTTATTGTGTGGAATATTATACAAAATAATCATAATGAGAGAGGAAGTATTAGAGAAGTTGGAATCCTTGAAAATGGATGAGTTATCAGGGTCAGATAGATTGTTCTGTAGGATGTTGGAGGAGGCCAGACAGGAAACAGCAAGTGCTCTGAGGGTTATTTTCCAAGCTTCACTAGACAGATGAGGTGCTGGAGGACTGGATGAATATAAATAGGCTCCTGTTGTTAGAAAGGGTGCAAAGGAAATACCAAACATTTAGGCTAGTTAAGCTTACTTTCATGGAGGGCAATTTGTTAGAATCAATCCTGAGAAATCAGATAAACTGTCACTTAAAGAGACCTGGATTAGTCAGGGATAGTCTGCATGCGTTTGTAAAGGGAAAGTCATGCATCACAAATTTAATTTGTGGAAGTGACAAGAGTATTGATGAGGGTAATGCAGTGGATACTGTCTACATGGATTTTAGTAAGGTGTTTGACAATGTTCCACATGACAGACTGGTCAAAAAAATAAAAGCCCATGGAGTATAGGGTAATTGTTGAATTGGATCAAAGTTGGCTTAGTAACAAGAAATAAAGAGTAATAGTCAATGACTTCATTGCAAATGGAAAGCCATTTCAAGTGGTGTTCTGCAAGGTTTTGTGTTGGGGTCCAGCTGTTGGTTTATACGTCAACAGTTTGGATTTGAACAGATGAGGCACAATTGGGAAATTTGCAGACAACACAAAAATTGGCTTTGTAGTGGACAGTGTAGAGGATAGCTGTAAGTTCCAAAATGATTTGGATGGGTTGGTGGAGTGGGCAGGAAAGTGGCAGATGGATTCAACGCTGATAAGTGTGAAGTTAATGCATTTTGGGAGGTCAAAGAGTAAAAAGGCAATGCGCCTTAAATGGGAATATACTGAGAAGAGTAAATGAAGTGAGATATCTTGGCGTGCAAGTGCACAGTATCTAAAAGTAGCATTATGGGTAGATAAGAAGGTAACAAAGCTGAAAATGTGTTGCTGGAAAAGCGCAGCAGGTCAGGCAGCATCCAGGGAACAGGAGAGTCAACGTTCGGGCATAAGCCCTTCTTCAGGAATGCCCGAAACGTCGACTCTCCTGTTCCCTGGATGCTACCTGACCTGCTGCGCTTTTCCAGCAACACATTTTCAGCTCTGATCTCCAGCATTTGCAGACCTCACTTTCTCCTCAAAGAAGGTAACAAAGACAAATGGAATGTTGCCCCTCATTGACCGAGGTATAGAATACAAAAATAAAGATATTGATGCAGGTATAATGATATACAACACTGTTGAGTCCACAACATGGAGTACTGTGTGGAGTTGTGGTCACCACATACAGAACGGAAGTAATTACTCAGAGGAGAATGCAGAGAAGATTTACTAGAATGAGGTTGGCATTGATTTTCTTGGAACAGAGAAGCTGAAGGGTGACATGATTGAGGCATACAAAATTGTGAAGGTTAGAGATAGAGTAGACAGGAGGAACCTATTTCACTTGGCAGAGAGTTCAAAAGCTAGGGTCATAGATTCAAGTTAAGTGACAGAAGGATTAGCGGGTATGCAAGGAAAAATGTTTTTACGCAGATAGTGATGAATGTCTGGAAGTCACTGCCTGAGTTGGTGGTTGAGGCAGAGACCTTAAACTCTTTTTTAAAAAAAAAAGTACCTGGATCTGCCTCTTAAGTGCTACAAGCTGCAGGGCTCTGTGCCATGTATAAGAAGATGGGTCGGCATGGATAACATGGGCTGAATAGCCTCCTTCTGTGCTGTTTTATTGCTTTGATTTGTGGTTTCAGTAAGATCACCTCTCATTCCAATGAGGACCGGCCCAATCTACTTAACCTCCCCTTGTATGACAGTTGCTCCGTGCCTGGTATACAGCCAATGCCAGTGTATCTTTTCTTGGGTAACAGAACAAAAAAACATTCACAGTATTCTAGCTGTGGTCTGACTAGTACTCTGTGTAGTTTTAGCAAAATGTATCAATTAAAGGCCACCATTCAACTTGCCTTCCCTATTACTTGCTGAACTTGGCTGCTAACGTTTTGTGATTCATTTGAGGATTTCCAAAACCCCCTCTGCTGCAGCTTTCTGCAGTTTTTTAAAATTTAAATAATAATCAGCTCCTCTATTCTTCCTCCCGTAATGCATAACCTCACATTAACTTATATTCCAACTGTCAAGTTTCTGCCCACTCATTTAACCTGTCAGTATACATCTTCAGACTCTTAGTCTCATCTTCGCAATTTCCCTTGCCACTTACATTTGTCTCATCCACCTGGCTATAGTGCATTCATTCATCCAGTCACTAATATATATTGTGTTTAATAGTTATGGACCAAGCATGGATTTCTACGAGTTAAAGATTGTCATTCTGAAAATGCCTCCCTCAGCCCAACTGTCTGTCTAACTAGCCACCCCTCTATCCGTGCAAATATATTATCTACAGCACGACGGGCTATTATTATGTAGCCTAATGTGTGGTACCTTCTCAAAACGTTCTGAAATAACAAATATATTACATCCATTGCTTCCTTTTATCTATCGTGCTTGTCATCTGCTCAAGATATTCTAATAAATTTGTCAGTTATGACTTCCCCTTGAAGTTTAGACAGAGACAAAAAAACTGCAGATGCTAGAATCCAAAGTAGACAGGCAGGGGGCTGGAAGAACACAGCAAGCCAGGCAGCATCAGGAGGTGGAGAAGTCGACGTTTTGTGTGTAGCCCTTCAGGACTGGGGGTGGGTGTGGGGGGAGCTGCAGATAAAGGGGGTGGGTTGGGGCAGGATGATGAAGTGGAGATAAGTGAAGACAGGTAGAGAGTACGACCTGGTTGGTCAATGGGAGGAATGAATCCAGTTGGTGGCAGGGAGCAGTGACTGTGAGAGGTAGGGGCTGCGAAGGTGGTCAGGGTATGGGGAGGGAGGTTATTTGAAATTGAGAATTCGATGTTGAGTCCTCAAGTCTGTAGGGTGCCCAGGTGGAAGATAAGGTGTTCCTCCAATAGGCGCTGTGGTTTATTTTGGCAATGGAGGAGGCCAAGGATGGTCATGTCAGGAAGGGAGTGGTTGGGGAAATTGAAATGGGTGCTGACTGGGCAGTCTAGTCGGCCCCTGCGGACTCAGCTGTGGTGCTCGGTGAGTCATTCCCTAAGTTTATATTCGGTTTCCCCTATATAGAGAAGACCACATCGGGAGCACCTAATGCAATAAACGAGGTTGGAGCAGAGGCTGTTGAACCTCTGTCTCACTTGGAAGGACTGTTTGGGGCCCTAGATGGAGGTGAGGGGATGGTGTACTAGCAGGTTTTGCATTTTTCTGGTTGCAGTGAAAGATACCTGGGTGTTCACATCACCCCCAGCCACTGAACGAAGGACTGTCAGAGGCAATGGTTACTGCAGAAGACTGAGACAGGTGGGGAAGGGAAGATGTTCTTGGTGGTGGGGTCTGTTTGGAGTTGGCAGAAGTGTTTGAGGATGATGCATTGGATGCAGAGACTAGTGGGATGGTAGGTAAGGACAAGGGGGACTATCGCCTTATTACATTGGGGGAGGAGGGATTTAGAGCAGTGGAAGGGGAAGTGGTGCGGCGAAAAGCTGTCTGGATGAGGGAGGGAGGAAAAGTGCGTTGCTCAAACTAGGTGGACATCTAGGATGCTCACGAGTTGAATGTCTCCTCGTCTGGGCAGAGGTGGAGGATTTGGGAGAATGGGATGGAGTATTTGCAGGATACTGGGTGGGAGGAGGAGAATTCAATGTTGAGTCCTCAAGGCTGTAGGGTGCCCAGGTGGAAGATAAGGTGTGTTCCTCCAATAGGTAGTTATGGGAGTCTGTGGATTTGTAGTTGATGTCTGTCTGCAGACTGCTGTCAGAGTTGGAAATGGTGAGGTCGAGAAAGGGGAGGGAGGTGTCTGAGATGGACCAAGTGAATTTGAGGGCGCGGTGGAAGTTATGGGTGAAGTCGATGACTTGTTCTAGTTCAGCCTGGGTGCAGGATGCAGTACCAATGCCGTCGTCGATGTAACACCAGAAGAGTTGGGGTACAGTGCCTGAGTAGGTGCTGAAGAGGGGCTGTTAGATATGGCTGACAAAGGCAGATGTAACTGGGGTCCATCCGGGTACACGTGGCCACCCCCTTGATTTGGAGGAAATTGGAGGAGTTGAAGAAAAAGTTATTGAGGGTGAGGACCAGTTCAGGGAGGCGGAAGAGGGTATTGGTGGAGGGGTACTGGATGGGTCTATTGGAGAGGAAGAAGCGGAGGGCCAGGACACCGTCATTGTGGGACATGGATGTGTATAAGGACTGCATGTCAAGAGTGAAGAGAAAGCACTGCAGGCTGGGGAACTGGAAGTTGTTGAAGATATGGAGGGCGTGGTTGGTGTCGCAGATGTAAGTGGAAAGTGCCTGAACTATGGGGGAGAGGATGGAGTTGAGGTAGGACGAGAATGAGTTCGGTGGGGCAGGAACTTGCCAAGATGGTGGATCTGCTGGGTGGTTGGGCCCTCAATAACTTTTCCTTCAACTCCTCGCATTTCCTCCAAATCAAAGGTGTGGCCATGGGTACCTGGATAGGCCTCAGCTAGACCTGCATCTTTATCGGCCATATCGAACAGTCTCTCTTCAGCACCTGCATAGGCACTGTACCCCAACTCTTCCACTGTTAATTGATGACTGCATCGGTGCAGCGTCCTGAACCCAGGTTGAACTGGAGCCGTTCATCGACTTCACCCACAACTTCCACCCTGCCCTCAAATTCACTTGGTCCATCTCAGACACTGCCCTCCCATTTTGTGACCTCACCATTTCCATCTCCAACTACTTTCTACAGATGGACTTCTACTACAAACCCACAGAATCCCATAACTATCTGGACTACACCTCCTCCCATCCAGTATCCTGCAAAATTTCCATCCCATTCTCCCAATTCCTCCATCTCCACTGCATCTGCTCAGATGAGGAGACATACCACTAATGAGCATCCCAGATACCCACCTGTTTTGAGGAATGCACTTTTCCTCCCTCAGTCATCTAGACAGCCCTCCACCGCATCACCTCCATTCCCCTAAAACCATTGCTCTAAAACCCCCCTCAACGCAATAAGGACAGAGTCCCCCTTGATTTCACCTACCACCCCACTAGTCTTTGCATCGAAGGGCCCCAAACATCCTTCCAGATGAGACACAAGTTCTCCTGCCTCTCTTCCAACCCAGCTTATTGCATCAGATGCTCCTGATGTAATCTTCTCTACATCGGGGAGACCGAACTTAAGCTTAGGGAACAGCTCTCCGAGCATTGCAACCTGGTCAGCGGGGGCCGACCTGACCTCCCAGTCCGCACCCATTTATATTCCCCCAACCACTCCCTTTCTAACATGACTATCCTTGGCCTCCTCGATTGCCACAATGAGCCACAGCGCCTATTGAAGGAACTACGCCTTATCTTCCGTCTGAGCACCCTACAGCCCGGAGGACTCAATTGAGTGCTCCAATTTCAAATAACCTCCCTCCCCATCCCCTAACTCCCTTTCCAGCCCCTCCCCCTCAATGCCACTGCTCTCTGCTACCAACCGGGTCGTACTCTCTACCTGTCTTCACCTATCCCCATTTCACCAACCTGTCCCAACCCACCCCCTTTATCCACCCCCTTTATCTGCAGCTCCCCCTACACCCATGCCCAGTTCTGAAGAAGAGTTTCACCCGAAACGTCGATTTCTCTACCTCTTGATGCTGTCTGGCCTGCTGTGTTCTTCCAGCCTCCTGTCTGTCTACTTCCCCTTGAAGAAGCCATGCTGACATTGCAAGATCATATTATCTATTTCTAAATGATCTGTTATTAGATTCTTTTCAAAAGAACCTAGCATTTTCCTAAATACAGAGATTAAACTAATTGACCTATAGTTACCTGTTCTTTATCTCCATGTCTTTTTAGATAAAACTGTTATATTGATAACTTTCCAGTCCTGAAACTTTTCCAGAATCTAAGGATTCTTGGAAGATTACCACAAGTGTATCTAGTATTTCTCTAGCTACATCCTTCACTAACGTATGATGCATCACATCAAGTCCAGAAAACATGTTGATCTTTACCACCAATTGTTTCAGTAGCACTTTTTCTCTGGTGATAGTTATTGTATTTATTTCATCACCTTTTGCTCCTTGATTATTAAATAATTTTGGAAAACTATCCAGTGTTGTCTTCTTTGAAGGCTGATTCAAAGTATTTATTTAACTCTACTGCGATTTCCTGGTTCCCCATTTTTATTTCCCCAGTCTTGTAGTCTAAGAGGCTATATTTACTTTAGTTTCTCTCTCCCTTTGTATGTCTCAAGACGTTCTTGCTGTCCATCTTGATATTATTGACAAGTTTACACTGTTTATTTTCTCCCTTTTTTTTGATAATCTTGTTGTTTTTTAAAAGTTTCTCAATCCTTTGGCTTACTACTAATTTTTGCCACAGTGTATGTTTTAATTTAATATGATCTTTCACTTTCCTGTTTAACCATAGTGGGTTTATCCACTTCTTAGAATCTCTGTTCCTCAGTAAGATGTATCTTTGTTGTGAGCCATGAGCTGTTGTCTTAAGCGTTTACCCCTTGTTTCTTAACTGTCCTTGTCCCAGAGTACTCTAAGCAGCTCTGCCATCATTTTTTTGTAATTAACTTTATTTAAATTTAACGCAGTTGTTTCTGACCCAAAATCCAAACCCCCCCCCCCCGCCCCCGACCCCACTAAAACTTAATGATAAATTCTGCTATGTTATGGTCACTGTTTCCTCATTACACATTGATAGATCCAACTAGCCTGATCTCTGGTTGGATCCACCATATAGTGTTCTAGGAAACTGCCCTAAATACATACTATGAATTCTTATAGAACATAGAACAGTACAGCACAGAACAGGCCTTTCAGCCCACAATGTTGTGCCGACCATTGATCCTCATGTAAGGTAAACCTAATGTACGAACCCTCAAATTTCTGTGACCATATGCATGTCCAGCAGTCTCTTAAATATCCCCAATGACCTCGCTTCCACAACTGCTGCTGGCAACTCATTCCATGCTCTCTCAACTCTGCGTAAAGCTCCCGCCTCTGACATCTCTCTATACTTTCCGCCAAACAGCTTAAAACTATGACCCCTCGTGTTAACAATTTCTGCCCTGGGAAAAAGTCTCTGGCTATCAACTCCATCTATGCCTCTCATTATCTTGTACACCTCAATTAGGTCCCCTCTCTTCCTTTTTTCCAATGAAAAAAGTCCGAGCTCAGTCAACCTCTTTTCGTAAGATAAGCCCTCCATTCCAGGCAGCATCCTGGTGAACCTCCTCTGAACCCTCTCCAAAGCATCCACATCTTTCCTATAATAGGGCAACCAGAACTGGACACAGTATTCCAAGTGTGGTCTAACCAAAGTTTTATAGAGCTGCAACAAGATCTCACTGCTCTTAAACTCAATCCCCACACCATAATGAAAGCCAAAACACCATAATCTTTCTAAACAACCCTGTCCACTTGGGTGGCAATTTTAAGGGATCTATGTACCTACTCACCAAGATCCCACTGTTCCTCCACACTGCCAGAATCCTGTCTTTAATCCTGTACTCAACTTTCAAGTTCGACCTTCCAAAATGCATCACTTTGCATTTATCCAGGTTGAACTCCATCTGCCACCTCTCAGCCCATCTCTGCATCCTGTCAATGTCACACTGCAGCCTACAACAGACTTCTAAACTGCCGACGACACCTCCAACTTTTGTCTTGTCTGCAAACTTGCTAACCCATCTCCTCATCCAAGTCATTAATAAAAATTACAAAGAGTTAGAGGTCCAAGAACAGAGCCCTGAGGAACACCACTCACCACTGACTTCCAGGCAGAATACTTTCCTTCCACTACCACTCGCTGTCTTCTGTCGACCAGCCAATTCTGTATCCCATTCCTCCTGACCTTCTGAATGAGCCTACCATGGGGAATCTTATCAAATGCCTTGCTTAAGTCCATATACACCACATATACGCCATGTACGCCATATACACCACATCCACTGCTCGACCCTCATCAACTTGTCTAGTAACTTGTCGTCTTTTTGTCTGTTTCTGTCAATCTGACTATCCCAATCTACATGAAAATTAAAGTCACCTATGCATAATATACTGCTTTTGTTACATGCCTTCAATATTTCCTGATTTATTTTCTGTTCCATCATATAGCTACTGTTAGGGACCCTACAGACAACAACTACCAGTGTCTTCCTCCCTTTTTTATTTCTTGCCCACAGCCATGTGGATTCTACGCCTTCCAATCCAAGATCATTTCTTGCTATCACAATTATTTCATCCTGTACTATTAATGCTACCTCCCCACCCTTTCCTATTCTTCCAAAAATTTGCATCTTCTTGAACATTTAGTTCCCAGCTTTGATCTACTTGTCACTGTCTTAATACTGGCTATACAGATCGTATCTGTTAACTTGCATTTGTGCTATTAATTCATTTATTTTGTTCTGAACACTATTCTCATTCAAGGGCAAGCACCGTGGTTCAGTGGTTAGCACTGCTGCTTCACGGTGTCAGGGAACCGGGTTCAATTCCAACCTTGGGCAACTGTGTGTGGAGTTTGCATGTTCTCCCCTTGTCTGAGTGGATCGCCACTGGGTGCTCCAGTTTCCTCCCACAGTCGAAAGATGTGCAAGTTAGGTGGATTGGCTGTGCTAAAATGCCCATAGTGTTCAGATATGTGTAGGTTAGGTGCATTAGCCATAGGAAATGCAAGGTTACAAGGATAGGGATCCTTTGAAGGGTCAGTATGGACTTGCTGAGCTGAATGACCTGTTCACAAGTTGTAGGGATTCAAAGTGATTAGCCATTAATTTTGCCCTTCTATAATTATTCCCCCCTTCACCCTATTTACTGTTTGTGTACTGTCTCTTTCTGTCCCACTCTGGTTATCATTATCAAAATAACTGCCGTGTAATTCTGCCATTTTAGCTTGCAAGCTTGCGCGCACCTTCCCCCACCATTGGTTTAAAGCCCTTTCTACAGCCCTAGTTATTTGATTCACCAGAAAATTGGTCCCAATGTGGTTCTGTGCCGTTACCCCTTATTCCCTTTTATTTTGTCATGTTTACTCATTTTCAATGTCTTTGCTTTGTGAGTAACTTTGTTTAGTAGTTAACTATTGTACTATATAAATGTAGTTCTAAATCACTTGTTGTCTTATGTTTCGTTATAAAGAAGCTGCATAGTAAATTTGAATCTTATAATTTTAGGAACGGGCTTGCAGTGGACAGAGTACTAGCAGTTCTTCTCTCGCTAGTCCACCGACAACTGGACAGAGTCCAGCTCTGCAAGGATCAGGAATTCATCAGGTTAATTGTATGTCAGGAGCACTAGCTAGCGGTATGCAGACTATGGCCTCCTCCATCCCCACAATGTCTTCAGTAGGTGGGTTAATGGGAACTTTACCAGGAAATCAACTAGCAATAAATGGATTTGTGGGTACTTTAAATGGAGTTATACAGACTCCCATCTCAATAGCGCAAAATGCAAGTCCGCTAACGCATGCAGCTGTACCACCTAATGTGAGTGTTCCATTGTCTACCAATCTAAACAACAGGTAAGATCTTTCAAACGTTTCTACCAGCATTTTGAAAACTTGCTTTTGGCCTATAAAATCAGCACTGAGTTTCATTTGGTCAGTCTTATGATTCAAATGTTATCAGAGAACATTTGACATGCTGAATTTTTCAGGTTTTTGCTTGGAAGTTTATTGTTTCTGAAAACAAAATTGAACTAAACAATTATTAATCAGAGCATATTGAAGAAGACTGATGTTTTTCTTGATGTAGTAATGATTAAAGCTGTGTTAACATTGGTCTCCAGTGTCAATGCACAGGCAGTTCAGATGAAGTGTTTTTTAAAGTTTCCATGTTGCCAAATTTATGTTCGCCTCCACTTTTCTTGGACATTTTTACCTATTCCCCCTTTTCCCTTAACAATCTTGTGAACAACTAATTGCAGTACTCTGTGTATTTTGTAAGTTGACAGTATCGATGTAAGAGATGATGGGATATTACACTGTGGCAGCAAGCAGGGTTGTTATCTGTAGCCATGACTAGTGCTAACAACTGGCACAGGGATCATTGCCAATCCTGATCAGGTTAGCTGATGAGAGATGGCAGCAAGATTTCCGACTGTGATTGGATGTTTGCATGCGTGTTTGATCATGTATCACTTGCCAGCCAATCAAAAATGTTAATTTGCCTTATGCAAATGATAGGTTGGTGTCTTTGTTTATCTTTAAGATAGTTCAAGAATAGTTGCTTTGTGTCAAAATAGATTTTGAATACCATCATGTATTCCGATATTTTTGCAACAATTTTATTGAACAGAAGGAGGCCAGATGACAACTCTTCTTCATATCAGCTCTGTAGATCAAATCTAGTCTGCTCCATTCCCCTGATCTATTCCTGTAGTTCTGAACATTTACTTCTTTCAGTAGCCTTTGAATTTTCTTTTCAAGTCATTCATTGTCTTAAACTAGTCGAGTAGGTACCATGTTCAAGTTATCATCACTTATGGAGGGGAAAACAACATTTATCCTTACACTACTCCACTGATCTCTTACCCATAATCTTGTACCCTCAGCTTATAGAGTCATAGGGGTATACAGCACGGAAACAGGCCCTTCGGCCCAAAATGGTTCATGCCAACCAGCTTTCCTAAACTGAACTAGTTCTATTTGCTTGTATTTGGCCCACATCCATCTAAACCTTTCCTATCTATGTAACTGTACAGTGTCTACCACTTCATCTGGCAGCTTGTCCCATGTACATACCACCTGTGTGAAAAGGTGGTTCATCGGGTCCTTTTTTAAATGTGAAACCAATCCCCCTCCGCCTGCAACAAACCAGGCAGCATCAGGAGGTGCAGACATCAACCACCCTATCTCCCCTTTATCTACAGCACCCTTTACACCAGCCCTGAAGAAGAGTTACACCCAAAACATTGATTTCTCCACCTCCTGATGCTGCCTGGCTTGTTTTATTCTTTCTGCTTGTCTACCTTATTAGCAATAGGCAGCATGGCTTTCTGCAAGAAAGACCGTACCTCACAAACTTGATCATTTGAGGGAGTGGCAAAGATGTTTGTTGAAGGTAGGGTCATTTCTGATGTCTATGTAGACTTTTGCAAGGCTTTTGACAAGGTTCCTCATGGCCGGCTGATACAAAAGGTGAACTCAAATGGGCTCTATGGTGAGATGGATACAGAGCAGGCTTATAGTCATAGAAGACAGACACTAGTGCTGGAAGAGTGTTTTTCTTACTGGAGCTCTGTAAGCAGTGGTGTTTTTCAGGGGTCAGTATGGTGATCTTTTTTTTGTAATTATAAATAAATGATTTGCAGGAGAATGCAGGTGGCCTGATTAGTAAGCTTGCAGGCGACACAGAGATTGGGGAGTTGCAGATTGTGAGGAAGTTTGCTCGAGGATATAGCAGGAGATAGAAAGGTTTGGGCAGAGAAGTGGCAGATGGAGTTTAATCCAGACAATTGAGAGGTGATGCATTCTGGGATATCTAATGTAGGAAGGAATTGTCCGGTCGATGGCAGAACTCTTTGTAGCATCATCACACAGAGGAACTTGGACTTAGAGGTCCACAATTCCCTGAAAGTGTGAACACAAGTGGATAAGATGGTCAAGAAGGCATTTGGAATGTTTGCCATCATTAGTCAGGGCATTCAGTATGAAAATAGACAATATATGTTGCAGCTGTATAGATCTATAGCTGAAAATGTGTTGCTGGAAAAGCGCAGCAGGTCAGGCAGCATCCAAGGAACAGGAGAATCAGGTCTATAGTTAGATCACATTTGGAATAGTGTGCGCAGTCCTGGTTGCCACACCACCAGAAGAATGTGGTGGCTTTGGAATGAGTACAGAAACTGTTAACCAGGATGTTGCCTACAAGAAGAGATTGGACAAATGTCATTTATTTTGAATGTTGAAGGATGCAGGAGCCCTGATAAGTTTACAAAATTATGAGAGACATAGACAGGTGAAGTCTTTTTCCCGGGGCAGAAATATCAATTACTAGGGAACACATATGTTTAAGTTAAAAATGGGTGTGTTTAAAGGAGATGTGAGAGGCACATTTTTTACATGGAATATGCTGCTAGAAGAGGTGGTGAAGATGAGTACAATGGCAATGTTTATGAAGCATCTTGACAGATACATGAATAGGTAGGGAGTAGAGGGACGCAAACCATGTGAGGCGCAAAGTTTTTGGTTTAGAAAAGCATCATTTGTTGGCTCAGTTTTGGATCAAAGGGCCTGTTCCTATGCAGTACTGTTCTTTGTTATATAACTACAACATAGCTTCCTTTTTTTGTACTCAATACCTCTATTTATGAAATCCAACACCCTATTTGCTTTCAAAATCCGAAATTTCTGGAAAAGCTCAGTAGGTTTGACAACATCTGTGGAAAGAACAGAGGTAACCTTTTGGGTCGAGTGAACTCCTATGTGCTCTGCTGGCCATATTCTGAATATGTCCTCCTATCTTCAAATTTCTCTGCATATGTAAGTCCAGACTACTTTTATTCCTGCACACTTCAGAATGGTGTTACTAAGTGTGTAGTGCCTCTCCCTTTCTCCTCTGCCAAAATACATCACTTCTCAGTTTCCTGTTTGTATCTTGTTGGTAATCAATTGGTAAGATAGTAGTTGTTTGCCATACCTCTGGGGTTTGGTATCATCAAATTTTAAAAATTTGTACAGGTAATTAATCTCAAAGAAGCAGTGTTCCTATCCTTGGGGAGTTCACTATGTACTATTCTCCAATTTCAAAAAAAACATTTGCCACAACTTACTGACTCAGGGATGAAAAACAGTTTTTAATAATCTAATGTGATGTTGATACTCCTCTTATAATTATTAATTTGATTCATCAAACATTTATGTGGTATTTTGTTAAGCGCATTCTTGAAATCCACATTGACACCGTCCACTACCTTCTCTCCATCACTCTTCTCTGTTACTTCATCAAAAGATTCAGGTGATTAGTGAGGATTTTTAGAAATGTATTCTGGTTTGTCTGAACTAATTTGGACATTGTTACAGCTGAAAAGTAATTAGAAAATTTGTTTTAAAAATTTTTAACATACAAATCGATTCATTAAATGCAATAGACCGAGCTGGTGGATGCTGTGTGTTTCATGGAGAGCACATCTGCAAAACATGGTGGCTGCTTGAGCACCTTCGCCTCAGAATTGATGAGCTGAAGTCAGAGTGAAGAGCTAGAGTATGAAACGCACTGTATGGAAATATGGTGGAGGCTAGTTCAATGGAGGCATTCAAAAGGGCTTTGGATGATTATTTGGATCAAAATAAATGTACAAAATGTATGAGGAAGAAACAGGAGATTGGCACTAGATAATGATGCTCATTTACTGAGCCATTACAGGTAAAAGGGCCTCCTGCTGTATTGTAATATTTCTGTGATTTACCTGGACACTCGTTCAGAGACAATCACGCCCCTTTTATTAACTACATCACATGAAATTTTGTCCATGGTCAGGGGAGTGTGACTGCCAATGCTGCTATTGAGATCCAGAACTTAAGTTTGCAGCCTCAGTTCTCAGTTATTGCCCAGTTGGTACATGGTTCTTGCTCTTGTTATGAATGAGGGCGCAGACAGGAGAGGATGAGCAAACTGATGATAGTACTGGTACAGAGTGCATTCAAGTTGAGAGAAAAAGAAATGTTGTAGTGGTAGTAATAGGAGATAGCATAATTAGAGGAATAGATGCTGATATCTGCAGCAAAGCTAGAGTCGACCCAAGGTTTGCTTACCTGGTGTCAAAGTTAAGGGCATCTCATCTGTGCTAGAGAGGAACAATCCAGTTATCATGATCTAGGTAGGTACCAATTACCTAAGTAGGACTTGGGAAAGGGATCTGCTGAGAGGTTGCAAGCAGGTGAGGCTAAATTGTAAAGCAAAACCACAAAGATGATCATTTCCAGATTACTCCTTGAGCTAAATGCAATTAGGAATAAGATAAGTAGATTACAAAAGTAAATGTGCCCCCTCGAATTCCATTTTAATTTTGCTCTTTCGTCCTATCTTTCCTTAATTTTGTTATGTTTTGTTTAATTAGAGACCCAGGTAACTTGATATTTGCAGATAAAGGTTTTGAAACAAAGAACACAGGTGATTTGCTGGTGGGGTAAAACTTTCAAATAAAAGCATCTCTGGATAGTAGATCAAAAGTAAAAATCTGGCTCAAAGATTGGTATGGGAGAAATGGTTTCCAAGCAAACCTTAGCAGGACTTTATACAATTAATTGTAGGGTCCTCAGGAGTGTTGCTGAACAAGGAGTGCTTGGAATGCAGGTTCATAGCTCCTTGAAAGTGGAGTCGCAGGTAGATAGGATGGTGAAGAAGGCATTTGGTATGCTTTCCTTTATTGGTCAGAGTAGGGAGTACAGGAGTTGGGAGGTCATGTTGTGGCTGTACAGGATATTGGTTGGGCCACTTGGAATATTGCGTGCAATTCTGGTCTCCTTCCTATTGGAAAGATATTGTGAAATTTGGGGAGGGTTTAAAGGAGATTTGCAGGGATGTTGCCGGGGTTGGAAGATTGAGCTATGGAGAGAGGTTGAATAAACTAGGGCTGTTTTCCCTGGAGCGTCGGAGGCCGAGGGGTGACCTTATGGAGGTTTGCAGAATCATGAGGGGCATGTATAGGATAAATCGACAGAGTCTTTTTCCCGAGGTGGGGGAGTCCAGAACTATAGGACATAGGTTTGGGGCAAGAGGGGAAAGATATAAAAGACATCTCAGGGGCAACTTTTTCATGCAGAGGGTGGTACGTGTATGGAATGAGCTGCCAGAGGAAGTGGTGGAGGCTAGTACTGGATGGTTATGTGAACAGGAAGGGTTTGGAGGGTTATGGGCCAGGTGCTGGGAGGTTGGACTAGATTGGGTTGGGATATCTGGTTGGCATGGACGAGTTGGACCGAAGGGTCTGTTTCCATGCTGTACATCTCTATGACTATAATGCATGGGGCTCGTTATTATGGAAAGAGAGAGCCTGTTTCGGAGGGACAGGCTTCATTTGAACGATGCTAGAATCAGTGTCCTGGAGAATCATACAATTAGGCTTCTAGATGGGGCTTTAATGAGTGGAGGGGAAAGGTTCACTTGAAGACTTACTTATCAAATCAAAAGGAAATGAAAGAAGTACAGGGTAGTAAACATGAGAACATAAGAAATAGAAGCAGGGATAGGCAATTCAGCCCCCTTGAGCCTGCTCCACCATTTAATATGATCATGGCTGATCTCATCTGAGCCTCAACTCCATTTTTCTGCTCACTTTCAATAAGCCTTCAAATACATTACTAATTAACAATCGGTCTATCTCAAATTTACTCAATGTCTTGGCATCCATCATATGCTGAGCTGGTAAAGGACAGATTTACTACCCTTTGAGAAAAATAATTTCTCCTCATCTCCAATTTAAATCTGCTACCCCTTATCCGAAAACAATGACCCATCATTCTGGATTACCCCACATGAGGAAACCACTTCCTCCATCTAATTTGTGAACACCCTTTAGCATGTCATATATTTCATCTAAACTTCAGAGTATATAGCCTAAACTGCTCAATCTGTCTTCATGTGACAAATCCCTCAGAGTCATTGAGATATACAGCGCAGAAACGCCCTTCAGTCCAACTTGTCCATACCGACCAGATATCCTATAAAATCTAGTCCCATTTGCCAGCATTTAGCCCACATCCCTCTAAACCCTTCCTCTCATACACTCCTCCAGATGCCTTTTAAATGTTGTAATTGTACCAGCCTCCATCACTTTCTCTAGCAGCTTATTCCATACTCTCACCACCTTCTGTGTGAAAAAGTTGCCCCTGAGATCCCTTTTAAATCTTTCCTGTCGCAACTTAAACCTATGCCCTCCAGTTCTGGACTCTCCCACCCTGGGGAAAATAAATTGTCTATTTACCCTATCCATGCCCCTCATGATTTTATAAATCTCTTTAAGGTCACCCCTCAGCCTCCGTGCTCCAGGGAAAATAGCCGTAACCTATTCAGTCTCTCTCAACTCTCCAACCCTGGCAACATTTTTGTAAATCTTATCTGAACTCTTTCAAGTTTCACAAAATCCTATAGCAGGGAGATCAGAATTACACACACTATTCCAATAGTGGCATAACTGATGTCCTGTACAGCTGTAACATGACCTCCCAACTAACCAATAAAGGCAAACATACTAAACTGCACCTTCACTATCCTATCTATCTGAGACTCCATTTTCAACGAACTATGAACCTGCACTCCAAGGTCTCAATACTCCCTAGGTCCTTATACACTTAATGGTAAGTCCTGCCCTGATTTGCTTTTCCAAAATGCAGCAACTCACATTTATCAAAATTAAACTCTGTCTGCCACTCCTCGGCCCATTGGCCCATCTGATCAAGATTCCTTTGTACTCCAATGTAAACTTTGCTGTCTACTACACCTCCAATTTTGGTGTCATCTGCAAACATACTAACCATACCTCCTATATTCATATCCAAATCATTTATGTAACTGACAAAAAGCAGTGGACCCAGCACTGATCCTTGTGGCACACCACTGGTCACAGGCTTCCAGTCTCAAACGTAACCCTCACCACCACCCTCTGTCTTCTAGCTTCAAATCAATTTTGTATCCAAATGGCTAGTTCTCCTCTGTTCCATGTGATCTAAGCTTGCTAACCAAGGAAACTTACTGAAGCACACATAGATCATGTCTACCACTCTGCCTTTATCATCACGCTGCCTCTTCTTCAAAAAAACCCAATCAAGTTAGTGAAATATGATTTCCCATGCACAAAGCTATGTTAACTGTCCCTAATAGCACGACACTCTTGACTCCAATCTCCAGCATCTGCAGTCCTCATTTGTCTCTCGTAAGTCCTCGCCTTTCCAAATACATGTAAATCCTGGTCCTTAGGATTCCCTCCAAAAACTTTCCTACCACTGGTGTCAGACTGACTGGTCTCCCAAGCTCCCTGGCTTTTCCTTATCATCTTTCTTAAACAATTCTTTGGTATCAATCTAGTGAACCTCCCCTGAACTGCCTCCAATGCAATTACATCCCCCTTCAAGTAAAGGGACCAAGACTGTATGCAATACTCCAGGTGCAGCCTCACTCATGCCATATACATTTAAAAGGCAAAAGATATCAAAGTATCATAGGAAAAAATGGAAATGAAGGAAATAGAAAGGTAATATAAGCATAAGGATGGAGCATAATGGTGAAAATACAGAGCTTAAAAAGGCTCTTTATTTGAATGCATGGAGCATTTGTGACCAGATAGATGAGTTGACAGCACAAATAGGACTATATGAATGGCTTTATGGCGATTTCAGAGATGTGGTTACAGGGTGATCAAGACTAGATACTCTATTCTAGAAAAATAGGCAAAAATACTTGGGATTGTGTTGTTAACAAAGGAAGGTATCAGTGTCTTGTTGAATATTACACAATACCAGGTTATAGACCAACAGATTTATTTGGAAGCACTAGCTTTCGGAGCACCGAGCTAGTGCTCACAAATAAACCTGTTGGATGATAACCTGATGATGTGTGATTTTTAGGTTTGTCCACACCAGTCCAACCACTGCACCTCCAAGTCTTGTTGAATATTGATATAGACGCATTTGACCATGTTGTGGAACCAGTTTGGGTGGAAAGAAGGAACAGCCAAGGAAAGGAGTCACAGGTGGGAGCCACCAAAGATTTGTCTCACTGTAGGACAAAACAAATCTGGCAATACAGGAGGCATGTTAGAAGGGCACTACAATTGTCATGAGCTATTTTAATCTGTATATTGACTGGAGAAATCTGATGAGCAAGAGTAATGTGAAAGATGCATTTGTAGAGTACATCAGGGGATTCCTTCTTGGAGCACTACATTGCACAACCTACTGAGATACAGGCTCTTTTAGATTTCGTAATACATAGAGCTAAGTTAGTGAGGATGGAATAGAATACAGTGAAAAGTTTACAAGTTACCATTTACGATGCTATCTTAAGTACAAAGTACATATTCTGAAGTGCAAACGTTTGGGGGAAAATATTGAAAAATAAAGAAATAAAAGTCTAGAATTACAGATCATAGGAATAAATTGGAAAAATAAAGAAATATGTTCAGAATAACAGTTCTTCGAATCCAGTTCATGCCAACACCTGGCCTCTCGTCCTCTAGCTGGAACTTGACTTTGTTCTGTACTGGCCTTCACCTCGAGGTTCTTGAGGCCAGGAGACCACTCTGGAATCATCTCAAGGATGAAAGTCCACGCTGAGGCCACTCCAGACTGCAGAGATCTCTCAGTTCAGCATCGTCTGGGGTCACAAAATGGTAGAATTTCACATTCAGTTTGAGAGAGACCATTTCAGGTTTCAAATCAGTGCCTTCATTTTAAACAAAAACCGTGACAGAAATATGAAAGAACAGTTGTCTAAAGCTGCTGAGAAATAGTCTGAGGGGAGTTGGCAGACATTTGATGTGCAGTGGCAGACAGCAGAAACTTCATAACACTTAAATTTATTGCAGTCCAAAAGAAGGTATATAAAGGATTAAATAAAAGGATGAGCCATCTGTGATCAATAAAGCGAAGGTATATAAAGTGGTGAAAACTAGTCACAAAATTGGGAATTTATTAGAAATCTGCAATGGTCATCTGAAAAGCCAATAAAAGGAGAGAAAATTGATTATTGAAGTAAGTTGGCAAGAAATATAGAAAACAGGCAGAGCTTCTATGCATATACAAACAGAAATTATATCCAAAGTGAGTTTGGGGCCATTGGAGTATGCAACTGGGGAACCGATAATGGGGAACAGAGAAATGGCAGTTTTCATACTATAGACATCCCAAATGTATCAACTAAGCAGGATAGCAGTGGGAGGAAAAGTCTTGTTATAGCCTCTATCAGAAAGGACAATGTATTTGACTGAAAGCAGACAAATCAATGGGGCTTGATAGTCTATGAATGAAGTGTTTTAAAGGAATTGGCTGCAGAGATAATGGAAGCACAGCCCAATCCATTTCATGACTGGCTGGATTCTGGGACATTCCAGAGGATTGGAAAATGCCTAATGTGATGCCCCTATTCAAGAAGGAAAGGGAACAGAAAGCAGAAGCTTATGGTACAGATGTGAGGCTCTTCGGACCATCAAGTCAGCACTGACAAAAAAAAGGTCTAAATCTGTACCGGTCTTACTTTCTAGCACTAGGCCCATAGCCTTGAATGTTATAAATTTCAAGTGCACATCCAAGTACCCAGGCAGTGCATCAGATTCCCGCCACCCCTGTGTGAGGGAAAACAAAATTCTCAAATCCCCTCTAAACCTCCTGCCTTAGGCTTCAGGAGTGGTTTAACATCTGTTATTGGGAAAATGCTAGTGTCCATTATTAATGAAGAAGTAGCAGGACATTTAGAAAAGCTTAATATAATCAAGCAGAGTTTAATACAGTCATACGTTGTTTTGTGAAATAGAAATCATGTTTGACAAATTTTCTGGAGTTCTTATGTTCAAATGTTCTGTTTGTTCCTCGTGGATGCTCCCTGTATCCATGGATGTTTGGAAATTATGACAAGCCCTTCCACTTCTCTAACCCCACTGTCCTTGCTGACCTGGGATGTGAACCATTTGATTAAGTCTATGTATAGCCATCCTTTCCAGTACAACCTCTTCTTCAACTTTAGTCCTTCCATAACCTCATTCAACCACAAGTGATACTTTGTCAGCATCTTTTCCCTTAGTAATCATAAAGACAAATTAGAGAGATATTAGTGTAGTGATAATGTCATTGAACTAATAATCCTGAAGCTCAGGCCAAAACATTGAAGCTGTGCAGTCAAATCTTAATTAATAGATGAAATACTGTTCTCATAATAGTGGAACTATTTGATTGTTGCAAAACCCATGTCTAATAATGTCCTTTTCGAGAAGGAAATCTAACTTTTAGCTTGTCTGTATTACATGTGATTCCAGACCTACAGTAGAATGATTCTCTCTTAAATGCTCCCTGAAATAGTCTAATAAACCTCTATGGTATCATAATTACAGGGAAAAGTCAAATAAGAATAAAACAAGATCAACTACCTGGCAATGACCTGAGCTCCAGAAAAAGCAATGTTAACTCGGCACAATTCCCAGTATGGAAAATGCTGCAAAGATTTGGGAGTAACACCTAATATAGTACTCAATGAATCATATCCTGGCACCTCCACCACCATTCCTGTATGTCCTGTCCCATCAAGGGCCCTCCCATAAGTGGCATAATGGGAAGCAGTCAGGAAGGAGTTGTCATGCAAGTCCTCAACTGTGACTCTGTAAAGCTACTTTGGGTCAAGCATAAGCAAGAAAACTATTTGCAGATTTCCACCCACCACCTTCCCTCAGCTGATGAATCAATGCTTCTCCATGTTGATGGTCATATGGAGGAAACAGTTAGGATGTTAAGGACACACTGTGTACTCTAACTGCAGGACTTCAATGACCTGGTTTAAAAAGTATAAGACAGCTTGCCAGGAGCAGGGCCAACCATATCTAAAAATGAGGTACCAAGCTGGTGGAATTATGTCTATTTATATGCCCAACAATCTAAGCAATCCTGCAGCCATTGGATCAGATTTAAGCTCTCTAGTCCTGCCACATTCAGTTGTGATGGTGGAAAGTAATACACTTCAAATATTCTGTCCCTTTCATTAATATGCATTAGTACCACTGTACACCATCAACAAAATCCACTGCAGTAATTCACTCTGGATCCTTCCAAGCCTGCAACCTCTACCATTGGGGAGGACAAGGGGAGCAGATATTCCTCTAGCAATAAATGCCAAAATTCTATTTGCCCTCCTTTATTACCTGCTGTACCTAAATACTAGGAGAAAGTGAGGACTACAGATGCTAGAGCTCAGAGTCAAGAGTGTATTACTGGAAAAGCACAGCAGGTCAGGCAGCATCAGAGGAGCAGGGCTTGATGAAGGGCTTATGCCCAAAACGTCGATTCTCCTACTGACCAGCTGTGCTTTTCCAGCACTACACTCTGTACCTAAATACTAGTTTTCCGCAACTCATGCAAGAGACACTCAGATCCCGCTGCACTTAAGCATTTTAAGTTTCTTTCCATTTACATAAGCTTTTTTTATTCTTCCAATCAAAATGAATAACCTAACACTTAGCCAATTAAACTTCAGTCAAATTGGCCTGTTCTCTTAACCAATCCATAGCCATTTATAAATTTCTTATTTCCGCTTTGCAAATTACTTTTCCATCTATTTTCGTGTCATCTGCAAATCTGGCTATTGTATATTATGTCCCTGCATCCAAGAATCAAAGCATCTCCTTTGAACATTCATTGACAATGATTATCATTTCTGAAAATCTTGCTGAAGATTACCAATGAATGCAAACATAATAATTGTGAGCTTTGGATTAGATAAAAGACTTGTCATTTCTATAATGAATAACTCACCTCTTGACTTTCCAAAATCTGCCCACCACTTATAAGTGCTTGGATATGTGCAGCTCCTACAGCATTCAATGCTGAGCACCATTCAGGGCAAAATAAATCAGTTTTTGAAACTCAATTCACCTGCCCTTGACTCCTTTATGAAGAACTATAGGGGATCAGCTATCAGAACAAATTTAAACTTTAAAATCATGTTTAATGTAAACTTAGCCAAAGAGATGAACTGCATTGGGATTGCACAACAAAGTATCAGAGTTGAGAGCAACCTTGGAGGTTTTCTTCAAACTACCATCATGTGGCCAGATTGTGCAATTGCACACCCTAATTCCAGTCCTGTGTAGAAATTTGCAGTGGAAAAAAGCAAAAGGATTCCGCAAGAATCTAGCAAAAGTAATGTAAGATATTTAACAAGATGTTTCTAGTTCAAGACAGACCTACTTTAAAAAAATACATGCTTCCACAGTTTTCTTGCTTGGCCTGCCATTTTTAAATTAGATGTGGTAAAATGTGTTTAAACTGTTAATGAGATTCTACCACCCTTTAGTTCAGCAAATGATATGCTTTGACACAGTGGCTTAGCTATAGGAAAGTTACAGGTCATGATATAAAAGGAACAGTAGCAACATGGATACAAAATTGACAGTAATAAAAAAAGAGTATTAGTTAATGGATATTTTTCAGGCTGATGACATTTCGGTGCTTAAGACTTATAAAGGCTCTACTTCATGATTTGGCTTATTTAAAAGTTAACTTAGAAACTAACTGAAGGTAACACTGTTAAAAACCTGACCATTAAAGTATGAATGTATACATTTAATAAATACCTTGTGAATATTACAAATCCATCTCTGCACAGTACATGGTGAGATGAAAACTTCATGAAGTCTGCTGAGTTGCTCTGGTAAACTATCTGGCAATCA
The DNA here is from genome assembly GCF_004010195.1 of Chiloscyllium plagiosum. Taxonomy (NCBI): domain Eukaryota; kingdom Metazoa; phylum Chordata; class Chondrichthyes; order Orectolobiformes; family Hemiscylliidae; genus Chiloscyllium; species Chiloscyllium plagiosum. Next base: position 78,070,553 of record NC_057714.1, read on the forward strand.
ATAACAAAGTTTGGAATTAGAGTGCCAATTTATATTCCAGTTTGATGAGCATTTTGTATGCTTGGTGGTGTACTCGATCATTAATAAAATTGGATCGGATCTAACTGTACGTTTAAATGCCAGATATTTCTATTAGATCTTTGACTTGACCATCTCTTGTGTCATTGTTGTCAAAATCATCATTTCTGATGACTTTTCCATCATATTTTCTATTGTGTTCCTCATTTTTCAACCCATATCACAACTCTCGTCATCCTCAGCCATTCTCACTCTATCCAGCAAAGTCTCATTTATGCATTTCCCCTTTCTTTGCTGAACTATACTGGTATCCAATTCACTAAGTCAATCACTTCCAACCTCTCATCTTGACTCAATTCTGATTTACCTCACCCCACTCCTCCTAGCTCTGCCGTTCTTTCTCCAACTATATTTTTTAAAAGCCGTTTTGAAGGCGTTCTCCCTTAGTGGTGAAATATATGTTCAAAGATGCTTTACAGAGGATGGGAATGTATTAAATTCTCACATCTTTACTGTAATTCAACAGTAATAAGGATACTGTATATTCCTCAATTCTATAGTATCTTGAAATAGATTCTATTCTCCAAATACTCATGCTATGTAATTTCCAGTAGACAGGACTGGATTATGCTTTCCCTTTATTAGCTGGGGTTATGACCAATCCCACCACCAGTGTTGGTTGAGGCTTGGCTAAAACTGACTGCAAATAACTCTTTCACTTGACTTTTAAATTCCCAATTGCATTGCTATTTTGCACAGATGGCACTATGGCATTGGATGACCTTGTTGTCATTGTGTTGTGTGGATATCAACAAAGCATTAGCTACCTACTCTGCTTAACATGGCACATCCTTTGATTTTAACTCCTTCTCTGAATATTAAGGCCATCCATGATATTTGTTCAGTTAGCACAAACCTGGTGTTAAAGCAGAAATATTTATGGCACAGTTCCAATCAGCATGCTGTACTTATTTACAGAGTCATTATACAATGTGTGGAGTGAGATTGATACTTGTCAGTAAGTCCAACAATCAGATGGCAATGCTATTCTGAAATTATTTAGGCTAAAGTACTCTCATCATTATTCTCCCTTGCAAAACAAAAAGATTTTTTAAAAAAACTAGATCAAATGATGAAATTCATTAATCAAATCCTTTAAAAAATGCATAGTTTAGAAGGCCTTTTTTTTCAAAATTGTATTTTGTATATTTTTTGCAAAATATTTCTATTTTTTAGTGTGCCAGGAATGAGTTTACTTTCTGAGCAAAGACAACTGTTATTTCACCAACAGCAACAACCACTTCAACAATTGTTGCCATCCCAGCAGCTCACTCCAGTAAGACTATTCTTTTATGATATTTAAAATTGATGGAAGAAAGCTTATTAATTTGATATCATGTTATTTACAATAAATATAATTGTTTTCTATTTTAAGTAAATTGTTTCCAAGTATAAATTAAATTGTGATTTTGAGAAGATTTTAAGTGTATAAATAAACTAAGCTGAAAATGTAATACCCTACCACTTTGGTGATTATATTGGAGGTTTTCCTGAGGTTGGTATTAGGACCTCCATTTTTCCTGATGTATATTAATGATGTGCAGTGTACAGGGGACAATTTCAATGTTTACTGATGACTTTCAGCTGAGAACAATTGTAAACTGAGGAAGACAGTGTGGAACTCCAAAATGAGCAAGTTTGTGAAGTGGGCATAGGTAATAGATGTAGGTAATAAATGTGTGCCTCAATGAGGAAAGTATGAGGTGATGCACTTTGGTTGGAAGAATATTGAAAGACAATACAAAATAGACGGTTCAAATCTAAAAAGGGCACAGGAGCAAAGGAACCTGGGTATATATGTGCAGAAATCATTGAAGGTGGAAGGACAAGTGGGGCATACTGTGTCCTCAGCATTATTAATAGGGGCATAGAGTATGTGAACAAGGAGGTAATATTGAATTTGTATTAGATATTTATTAGCTCTCGGCTTGAATATTGTAGGAAAGATATGAATGCATTGGAGAGACTGCAGAAGCAATTTACAAGAATGGTTCCAGGAATGAGAAACTTATGAGAATAATAGATTTTAAAAAGTTGGGACTGTTCTTCTTGGAGAAAAGAAGTCTGAAAGGAGATTTCAGAGATTTTCAAAGTCATGAATAGCTGGATAGAGTTGATAGGGAGAAGCTGTTCCTGTCTGTAATAGGCACAAGAACAAAAGGCATAGATTTAAAATGATGTGCAAAGGAAGCAAGGATGATACAAGAGAGAGTAGTTATGGAGTGCACTGCCTTGAATCATAATGAAGGCAGGTTTAATTGAAACCTTCATGAAGGCATTGGATGATTATTAAGATAGAAAGGTATGAGGGATAAAGCAGGAGATTGGCACTAGGCAGTGCTACTTGTTTGAAGACCTGGTACAGCATGATGAGCCAAATGATTGTGATTCTGTTCCACATATGATGCGGAGGTCTCAACCATTTAGTTTGACCAAAACTGGAAAGGGCTTGCTTGTCTCAAGAAATTACATTGCTAAATTAACATGATGGACCGGTTGCAATTAAAATAAGACAAAAGCTTGTTTTAAAATCTGGACTTCTAATTCAGAAATTAAACATCAAGTAAATATTGCAAAGCCAATGTCACAACATTGAGTAATCAACTGTGTGTTGTGATATTACCTTTGACATCAAGAAATATATTGCTATCAAGGCTAGGCAACAACATGGAGACATTTATTCACTAAAAGTTAATGTCTTAAGCTGAACATTGCTGTTTTTAGAGATGGCTTGTGAAGATGTGTCAAATTTCTTGTCCTCTCGCTTCTGACATCCATAGTAGATACAGATTTCAAACTCCACTGTTCCCCTAAATTGCCTGTCACATTTGTTCCTCATTGTGAGATTGTTGCATAGCATAGCTTCTTCATATTCCTTGTCCACTTCAGAATTCCATCCAGTGTGATGTCTGGCTAGACCAGACACTCTGGATATACAAATTAAATATATCATGCGTCCAATGTAATAGTGATTGTTGCTGTAATGTGTACCAATTTGGGAGAGCGATGGCCTCGTGATATTGTCACTAGGAAAGTAGTGTAATGTTCTGGGGACTAGGTTTCTGGTGAAATTTTTAAAATATGGAATTAAAAGACCATGACAATCATCATGTATTGACGTAAACATCCATCTTGTTCAGTGTTGTCCTTTTGGTAAGGAAATCTGCCATCCTTACCTGGTCTGATCTATATATAGCTCCAGAACGATAGCAATTTAGTTGACTCTTAACTGTCCTCTGATACGAGCTGAGTGAGCCACTCCGTAAATCCAAGATTGGTTGCATGTCCCTAGCCAATGCTTGCATTGCCACCGAAATGCACATACTACGATTAAATAAAAAATATTTGCATTTGTATGGCTTATGTATGGAGAACATCCTGTAGGACACCAGAGTAATAATCACTGAGACTTGGAAGAAAGTACTACAGGTATAGTGTCTCAAAACCAGCAATCTTGGGAATTGGATGGTGCTGCATTTTAAATTTTTATGGTTTTTGGTTTAGATGGGACTGTTCGACTTCCAAAATGCTTAGAGCATGGGAAATACAGGCACCAGTTAACTGTAGCTGCCTACATTTTCAAAAAATAGACTTTGAGAAAACCCTTGAAAGAGTTAGCCAAAATAGTAAAGGATTTGGAGTTGCAAAGCAGGCTAGAGTTTGGAGAACTGCAGATTACCAGATTGGAGTAGTTTGCACTGTCAGTGGAGGAAATCATGCAGCAATTTAAGCTTAGAGTCAGGAGCCAATAGAGATGGCAAAGGCAACAGTAATATTGCCAGTATTGCCGGAGATACTTTGACAGACATTAGCATGTTCTGAGAAAAGGTGGCAGCTTGTTGTGATTATGTTGAAGGTGAACTAAGGTAAGTCAATATTATGGAGGTAGATGTAGGCAGTCTTGGTGAATTTGGAATTTTTTTAGGGTTGAGAGGATATAGGAGTAACTGAATTTGACCTATGGCTTGTTAATTATTTCTGTTAGATTGCTGAGTATATTCTGTGGTATTTTGCCTTTACATACTCCATTAAAAGTACATTATTTTTATACCTCTGTCCTAATTACTCTTGATCTATGTATTTATAATTAAAGTACTCAATGCTATTTTGTGCTGCCAATTAATGTTAAATTCATATTTTGCATGCCTTGTCACCAGGAACAACATCAAGCTCTGTTTTATCAGATAATGCAGCAACAGCACCACCACCACCACCATCATCAACAACATGAGCTACAACAGCTGCAGATCACTGGAACAGCACCAATCCCTATAAATAACCTACTGGCAAATGCCCAAACTCAACCACTTCACTCAGCCCATCCCAATCCTTTCATATCCATTCATAATGAAACTTGCACACCAAAAGTTGCAGTAAGTGTCATAGCCTATAACAGTATACTTTAGCTTCTAACAGGAGATATTTTATTCTGTTGCTTTTTGATGTATAATTGAATTGTATTTCCAAACTGCTGAACTTAAACACAAATTCAAACTCTTTAATTAGACTTGTTTAAAACATATGTACATATCTGAATCTCTGTATTTGGTTTGAATGGTGTGAACAGTTCTCTTAAAATCATGTTTTTGTTAACCTACACATTTTTGCAATACTGTGACTACATTTTAAACTAAATATTTTGAAACCGTGGGCAATTTGAAATAAGGGTTGTTTTCACTGGAGCATTGGAAGCTGAGGGGTGACCTTATAGAGGTTTATAAAATCATGTGGGACATGGATAGGATAAATAGACAAGATTTGTTTCCTGGGCGGGGGGGGGGGGGGGGGGGCGTAGGCGTAAAGAATGGGAGGGCATAGGTTTAGGATGAGAGGGGAATGATATAAAAGGGACCTAAGGGGCAACCTTTTCATACAAAGGGTGATGCGTCTGTAGAGTGAGCTGCCAGAGAAAGTGGTGGAGGCTGGTACAGTTACAGCATTTAAAAGGCATCTGGATGGATATATGAATAGGAAGGGTTTCGAGGGATATGGACCAAGTGGCTGGCAAATGGGAGTAGATGAGGTTGGGCTATTTAGTCGGCATGGACGAGTTGGACTGAAGGGTCTGTTTCCATGCTGTACATCTGCATGACTCTATGACTGTCAGTAAAGGGACTTAGGAAATGGAAGTGAGACACTGTATAAATTAATTATACACGTGGAAAAATGTTGATACAGTACTTTCTTTTTTTCAGAGGCTCAGTGACAAAGGAAGTCCTGTTACACAGGAAAAGAGTTGACACAGGATTTGTAAATTCCAGAACGTCTATCCCATTTTCACAGCAATTTAACCAATGGAATCTTACTCGTGTGGTTGGAGGACCTTAAAGGAGAGTGGCAAATACACTGAAAGTCACCATATATGAACAAGTACCCCAAATAATTTTGATAAATGCTCCTATATCACAACATTTGGTTTACTAATCTTGCAGCTTGATTGCACTAATATGAAACTTCTCTCATTTAAGAGACATTAGACATGGAGCAATCCGAAAAATGAACCTGTTTTCAAATTCATTGGTAAAACATGAATCATTTGGTTTTGTGCTTGTCTTGAACTGTTTAGATGGAAGTAAAATTATGATTTTTAAATAAAACCTAGATATCTTTTAAATTACAAATGCAAGTTACATTGCAAAAAATTGCACCTAGTTCTGCAGCTGTGACAGGCAGGACTTGAAATTTGCATCACTTCAGTTCTACATTGCATGCATTGTGTGTTGTGTCCTGTTCCTTTGCTGTGAATGTGGTATGCTTCCAGGACCACTGCTGGCATAGCTAGTCAGTTGTGGTGCAATAGGCTTCTGAGATTTCTTTGGCTGCTGGGGGACAAGATCAATCTATAAAGTGGAAGAAATGGATTAGCCTGCCACCGGGGAAGATTCCTTTGAGGGATGTGTTGGCTGTCAGCCTAACCAAGTGCCTGTTGCTAGGTCCATTGTGAAATAACTCCAGACAGCTGAGTATGCACACAATCACTATTCCTGTCACAGCAGCAGGAATTTCCAATAGTACATAGTCTTTCTTCTTGGAGGGAATTCCCAGCTCTCTATATGGCTGAACCAATTTGAACAATCTGTTGTCTGACCCCCTCCACAGATCCAACTGTAAGAGTATTTGAACTAATAAATCTCGAGGTTGAATGTTGCACAGTTTGTACTTCATCTATAAATATTCTTTGGTGAATTTGAGTAATTGTGAGGAAAAATGAAATATAAAACCTAAATATTTTGGTTTATAATATTTCTAATTGGCAGTTGTGCTGTTGACTGGAAGAGTATTGTTTTATTAATTTATTTTTATACATGCAAGGGAATTTTAGAAGAACATTAAGACCAACTGGATTTTGTAGATAATTGCAAAGAAAAGTCAGTGTGGTTCATTTTAGATTCTTATTTTCAACCCACTGGTTGTTCTGTATCAAACTTTGTACAGATTTTGAAGATATTTGCTGTAGTGTTTATTTTACTTAGTTGTAAAATATCAAATGTATTAAAGAATGATATATAAAACTCTCTCAGCAATGATTGTTAGTAATGTTTGTACTTGGGCATACTGATTTGCTAACGACTGAGGCTAAAGCAGTGACTACAATTTGGGAGTTACACAAAGTGTATCTATTGTTAATGATTTCTTCACTACCTTCTGTGGGCCTACAAAACTAGCTGCTGTTTATTTGTTGCTTAAATAATAGTGTTTTATATAAATAATTTTCCAAATGGTTTTGGATTCCAAAGAAACTTTACGACTTGCATTTTAAGTTTTTGTATGTTCACCTTTATCGCTGCCATATTGCACATGAAAAATTAAGTTATCTCAAAGTCAATTCTCTGCATATAAAATTAAATTCTTAAGTTTTTTTTAAAAAAAATGTTCATTATTTTGCACATCACATCTCAGTGGCTGAATGCTGCTATCGTTATCAACATACAAACTGAACTTATGATTTAACCAAGTATGAACAAAGAAATCAGCATCCCCTGTCATTTCTTTCTTCTGTATGGCATTTACTTTATTCTGTACATTCCACCTAAATATTATACAGAGATGAATTGCATGTTTCCTCCCAGAGCTTACGTTCGTTAACTGGAAAATATTCTTGCTTTACACGTTTTTTGGAACAGATTTCTCCTTTCTGAACTTTTGTTTCAGGTTCACAGATTGAGATTGGTCCTTTATAAGTGTTTGACCTCCTACAAAGAATTGCTGAAGGCTGGTTGTCTTCAGTTCCAATCAATTTTAAATGGATCTAGCATTTAGTTGATGGTTTTATTTGCAAATTAAAGTGAGTGTCATTTAAGTATGATCTTCACAGCTCCAAAAATTTACCCTAGGTTTTGAATTCCAACCCATCAGGGAGTTCATCTAAACAAAACTAGTGACTTAATGCATTTCATTGTTGACAATAACCGATGCTTCAGCCCTGAAGCTGATGACGTTGACCACAGAAAACTACTCACCAGTTTTAAATGAAGAGCAGCTTCCTTGCTGAATTGTTTTTCTTTAAAATAAGTAATCATTAAAACAAGTTACCAGCCCAGCAATCTTTTAGAAACAGTACCAGGTGTAAAGTTAATTCGGTACATTAACTCTACCTTTCACCATTTTGCCGTCCTGAGTTGTCAAATTATTTAGTTCATCAATCTTAATTTGAGCAAGTAAATCCCTAACTTTCAAAAAAAAACTACTGAATCGAATGACTTGTTTGAATCCAATACAGTCAACGTTGTGATATTTTGAAGCAAAAGTCGGTGTGCTACATTGACATTGGGTGTGTGTGCTACATTGACATTGGGGTAGAAAGCAGCTACGTTTCATATTCAGCTTGTTCTCAAGTCTTTGAAATAATTTTCTAACATGGATAAGATGTTAGTCATTGATCAAACTTTAATGTATCATCATAGAAGCCCTACAGTGTGGAAGCAGGCCATTCAGCCCATGGAGTCCACACTGACCATCTGAAGAGTATATCACTCCATTCCACCCTCTACCTTATCCCTGTAACCCTGCATTTCCCATGGATAATCCCCCGTCCAAAAAAAAAAATCACTGGACACCTTGGGCAATTTAGCAAGGCCAGTCCACCTAACCTGCACATCTTTGGACTTTGGGAAGAATCCAGAGCACCTAGGCAAAATCCATGCAGACACTGGGAAAATTTGCAAATTCCACACAGGTGCCCAAGACTGACTGAACCCAGGTTCCTGGCACTGTGAGGCAGCAGTGCTAACCACTGAGCCACCAAATGGACTTCAATTCAACTGTTTCACTTGTACTTTGATATTAAAAAACAGCTAATTCTCTTTTCCATAAAAGAAATTTTTTTATTTTCATTCATGGGATGTGAGCATCACTAGCATGGCCAGCATTTTATCCCTCACTGTCTATATGAAAATGTCGTTGAACAACTCTTGAAAAACTGCACTGCTGGTAATATAGACCCATAGTGCTGTTCAGAAGGGAAATCCATAATTTTATCTAGTGACAGTGAAGTAATGGTGATAAAGTTCCCAACTCTAACATTAACAGCAACATCCCAAAATGATTTTATTGCATAGTTTAAACAATGTTATATTAGTCATGAAATCACAATATAGATGAAAGCCATTATTTCTTTTTAAGTCAGGATGGTGTTTGGCTTGGAAATCCTGGGCTGAGATGATTAGCCTCCAGGGCTAGTTATGACTTAAACCAATGGAAAGAATTTTCCACTGCTTCACATTGACTTCAATATTTCTAGCAGTCTTTGTTGCTATCCCTGTCAAATGCTCCTTTGATGACAGGGATAGTTTACTTTCCACGTATCTCTTGAATTCAGTTCTTTTGTTCATGTTTTGACCAAGACCAACAATGTCTTAAACCATATGGCTTCAAACAAAACCAAAACTGAACGTTGATAATTACATTAATGCTGAGTTAACTGCAGTTTTATTTACTGATTGGATAATAATTGGCTGAATTTATTTGGTGGCAATATTGTACCTGTACTGGAACTGTTATACAAGAAACATGATTACTCAAGTCTTTGATTTTATAGCCAGCAAACATGTCAGGGCCTGTAGTAGCTTTCTAGTCGAGTGGATCATTTACCTGGCATTTGTGGCTGATGATTGCAAATGCCTCAGCCTTGAATGTTGCGCTGATATGTAGGGATCCCAGTTTTGAAGATGCAAATAAAAGCAAAATACTGTGGATGCTGGAAATCTGAAATAAAAACAAAGTACTGGAGGAACTCAGCAGGTCTGGCAGTATGGGTGGAGAGAGAAAGATTTAAAATTTGTATGACTACTTCAGATCCAAAGAGGTCATTACCGGACTCAATAATCAACTCTGTGTTTCTCTCCACCAGAAAGCAGAGTTATTCCAGTGTTTTATTTTTATTATAATTGAGGATGTGAATGTTTCTGGAGCCTCTTTTGTTTAGATTAATTGTCCATCACCTTTCATGACTGGAAGAGACAGGACTGGAAAGCTTTGATGTGATGGTGTGCCAAGCATTGTCTCTCGCATGTTCCTGCTACTGTTTAGTATTCTTGCCATTCTGTGTTAGTTTCAGCTGGTTAGAGATACATGGATTGTATTTACAAATCCTTGTTCTTCAAATTTCTTAAAGGCTGATTTAACAAGTATGACTGACAACCTTAGCTTAATATCCTTGAAGTTGGGTGTTAGGAAGTAGAAATCGATCCCATCAGGGTATATGCCATGCAATTTCTATTACAATAGGGTTTAATTACCAGCAATTCCAAATATCTTTCTATTGGTTTTGGTATTTCATGATCTATATCAAACATTTCACAGCATGAGTGTCAGTGGACAAGGAATGTAATGTTCTTCTATCCTATGGTCAAATGTTAATAGAGTTTTAACTGACTACGCTTTGTTCAATATGCTGTACCTGTTAGACAAAATGTATTTTTTTCAGCAACATTGTTAATTAATAACTTATGAACAAAACAACGAATATCCAAATATTTAGTTTTCCCTTCAGATTTACATTCAGGTTAGCTACAGCCAAGGACAGATGGATAGAAATAAAATCCTAAAACTAGTTTGTGTTCCCCATAGGCCTTACTTGAATTGCTGAAACTTCAAATTAAGAAAGTATAAGTCATCAAAGTCATTTCACTAGAATTCTGATACTATTCAGCTACTTTTATATCATAATAAAAACCAAACATTTTTCAAATAACATTTTAGTTGTTAATTACAGTCAACATGTAGTCATCTGTAGTAGCTGACTGAACTGTGTATTTCCAGCATTTCTACTTTCAGATAAGATTTACAATTCTTATTTTATTGTTTTAATTATTCGGATTCTGCTGTCTTCTGAAACACAAGTTTAAAATTCTGTGGTGGGGGTCAGAGCCAGTATAAGCAATAACAGCAAGCTCATTGTCTTTTGGAATCAACTGGCGATAAAAGTTATTTTAAACAACACAACTATTCTTATCTAGATTTGTGTCAAAGCAAAAAGGACTAAGTACTTATCACTGTTTAAGAAATGTGGTAAGGACAAGCCAAGGAACTATAGACTGGTGGTGGGCAAGTTGTTGGAGGGAAGCCTGAGGGACAGGAAAGACCAGGACTGATTAGGGATAGTCAACATGGCTTTGTGTATGGGAAATCATGTCTCATGAACTTGATTTGAGTTTTTTGAAGAAGTAACAGAGGATTGATGGGGGCCGAGCGGTGTACATGATCTACATGAACTTCAGTAAGGCATTCAACAAGGTTCCCCATGGCAAACTAGTTAGCAAGGTTAGATCTCATGGTCTACATGGAGAACTAGCCATGTGGATATAGAACTGGCTCAAAGATAGGAGACAGAGGGTGGTGGTGGAGGGTTGTTTTTCAGACTGAAAGCCTGTGACCAGTGGAGCTGGATCCACTACTTTTCATCATTTGTATAAAAGATTTGGAGGTGAACATAGGGAGGTATAGTTAAGTTTGCGGATGACACAAAAATTGGAGGTGTACTGGACAGTGGAGAAGGTTACTTCATTTTACAAGGGGATCTTGATCAGATGAGCCATGGGCTGAGGAGTAGCAGATGGAGTTTAATTTAGATAAGTGAGGTGCTGCATTTTGGGAAAACAAATCTTAGCAGGACTTCTACTAAGGTCCTAGGGAATGTTGCTGAACGAGAGACCTTGGAGTGCCAAAAGTAGAGTCACAGGTGCTTTTCTTAATTGGTCAGTATTGAGTCCAGGAGCTGGGAGGTCATGTTGCAGCTGTACAGGATATTGGTTAGGCCACTTTTGGAATATTTTGTGCAGTTCTGGTCTCCTTCCTATTGGAAGGATGTTGTGAAACTTGAAAGGATTGAGAAAAGATTTACAAGGATGTTGCCAGGGTTGGAGGATTTGAGCTATATGGAGAGGCTTCAATAGGCTAGGGCAGTTTTCCCTGGTGCGTCAGAGGCTGAAGGGTGACCTCATAGAGGTTTATAAAATCATGAGGGACACTGATAGGGTAAATAGACAATGTCGCTTCCCTGGGTAGAGGAGTCCAGAACTAGAGGGCATCGATTTAGGGTGAGGGGAAAAGGTATGAAAGGGACCTGAGGGGCAAAAGTTTCATTCAGAGGGTGGTGCGTGTATGGAATGAGCTGCCAGAGGAAGTGGTGGAGGCTGGTACAATTGTAACATTTAAAAGGCATCTGAATAGAAAGAGTTTAGAGGGATATGGGCAAAATGCTGGCAAATGGGAGTAGATTATTTTGGGCTATCTGGTTGGCATTGACGAGTTGGACCGAAAGGTCTGTTTCTGTGCTGTACATCTCTATGATTCTATGTTGAGTTCTTTGTTACTGTACTAAATAGTATTTATCATACCTTGCTCACGTAGATGATTAAATTATTTGATCCTGGTATATCCTGCTGTTATGTTTTTTAAAAATCTGCTCTGAATATCTTTGTCAAAGCAATTAACATTATGAACAGCACAGATCACAGGATTGGTCCATGATGCCTTCTGGTTCTGTGTTCCTGATTAAAACTATTATTGTGAATAACCCCTTTTATTTTTCATTAACCAATTATTAATCCTAACCAATTACTAATCCAGCTTGCACGTTATAAGCTTGTGTAGTAGCTACATCCCTTCTTATGCTCTTTGTGGAGTTTCATTTTTTTAACCCCCAAAAGGTCAATGTTAGCTCTGAAGTTACTTGTACTTTGAGGGGAAAAAAATCAGTTTGAGAGCACTTTTAATCTAATGTTGTAACTTGAGCATAAACCACAGAAAAATATGGTTTCTGATAAACATCTGGCAAAGTTACTGCTGGAGATTAGGGTACCTCCATGGTAGTAGTGACTCAGATTTTAACTAACAATTTAGATTGCTTCCTTTATCTTAAACTCTTTACCCACTATAGAAATCAACTTGGGTGCATATTTCCCAGTTTCTGACAGTCAAAGAAACAAGTTGACATGCTATTTTCCAAAATCCATTCCATTACATATGAGGAGAAAGTGAGGTCTGCAGATGCTGGAGATCAAAGTTGAAACTTTATTGCTGGAACAGCACAGCAGGTCAGGCAGCATCCAGGGAACAGGAGATTCGACGTTTCGGGCACAGGCCCTTCTTCAGGAATGAAGAACATATGATCCAACATTACAAGAATGAGGGGAAGTTTGGGTAGCCTAGTAGCAATGCTCAGTAGCATAAGGAAAAGCACAAAGAGAAGGCTGGAGCCATTACCTTAAAAACATGAAATGACATCTATTGTCAGTAAAATGTTGGAATCAATTATAAAGGAATAGCAGCACATTTGGGAAATAAATCTATACAGGTATATGGATAAAATAAACATTGGTGGCTGTTGATTGTAACCTGAGCTTGATGTGGCTCTTAAGTACAGCTTTGTTAATGTATTTCTCAGTCCAATTTGGAAACATCATGAGACAGGCAGGATGGAAATCAATAAGCACTATTTCACAAGAAAGACGAACACAACAATACATTCCTAACTGTTGAAGCAGCATGCAAAGTGATCCTACAACCAAAGCTCTGATATCATGTCACATGCATGGAGCTTTGCAGTCCAATTGGTTAAACAGTAGTCCGCTATTATTCGTGACAGAATATCCCCTATACATCAGTGTTACAGACAAGGTTGAAATATTTGCATCCAGAAATGCCAAGATAACACTCCAGCTCAGTCTCCTCCTTTGTTTTCCAGCACCACATTCACTCAACGTGGTATCAAAGATCAACAAGTGGAGGCCCTGGCTACTGCAAAGGCTGAGAACATTCTAATAATACTACAGAAGTATGCTCTAGAACATGCTGTACAGTTCCGCTCATGGATGTTTAGGTCATCAGCAGGGCCATTCTACTCCCAACCTCATGACAGCACTAGTTTAATAGTGGACAAAAGATTTTTGGATCCTTTCTTGAAAAGGAACATAATTGCATTAGAGGAAGTTTCGACGAGTTTCAGTGCATTGATTCCAGAAAGGAGGATTTGTCCCATGAAGACAGATTGAGCAGTTTGAGACTATACTTTGTGTCAATCCCCTTTAGCATCTTAGATACCAATTAAAACTCTTTTCATTCTTTTGATCACCAAAGTAAACATAGAAAAAAATGCTTCAAATGGGACAATCTAGATTGAAATGTCATAATTTTAAGGGCAGATCTAAAACAGAGATGAGAAATTTCTTCTCCCAGAGTTGTGAATCTGTGGAATTCACTACCCCAAAGTGTGACGAATGCTGGAATATTGAGTAAATTTAAGGACAACATACATAGACAAATTTTTAATCCGTAATGGTTGAAGGATGAAAAGCATGCAGGAAAAGTAAAAGTTGAGGCAGAGATAAGATCAGCTGTGATTATAATAAATGGAAGAGCTGGCTCAAGGACCTGAATTGCTTACTCCTAATGAAATTCTTATGAGGGTGACTGGCCTTAACATCAATTTCCATAAGATATAGGAGCAGAATTAGGCCATTCAGCCCATTAAGTCTGCTGAACCATTCGATCATGGCTGCTTTGTTTCTCAAATGCATTCTCCTGCCTTCTCCCCATAACCCTGACTAATCAAGAACCTATCACTTAAATATGCTCAATGAGTTCATCTCCAGAGCATTCAGCAACAATGAGTCCTACAGATTTACCATCAGATTCTAGCTTAAGAAATTCCTTCTTATCTAAGTTCTAAAAGGTATGCCATCAAGTACAGACTGGAGTCCTTAACTACACCTCTATGTAACAAAACCTTCATCCCTGGGATCATTCTTACAAACCCCCTCTGGACCACCTCCAAGGCCTTCCACATCCTTCCTCTGAAACAGGGCCCAAAACTGTTCACAATATTCCAGTCTGACCACAGCCTTAGAGTCATAAAGATGTACAACATGGAAACAGACCCTTCGGTCCTTTGCACATGGTGAGGACAGTGCAGGAGAGAGAGCCTTTGCTGTTTTTGAATTCATGTGTCGCTGGACATTGTTTGGAGTGCATCTGGGAAAATGAACACAATTTCACAACTAATCTTGGAGGAAGCGGTTTGGGCGAAGTTCATAAAACAACAATTAACTTATCTGATTCTATGTTAAGTCTGTCCAAGAGAAAGGCTGTATTAGTGAGTACAGTGGGTTCTTTGATTATGTGTTTTTGGAGATAAGTCTCCTGATTAAATTTAAAATATAAAAATTTAACCTGGTGCAGTGTTTTGTAGAGGAATAAGACGATGTTATTTTCTAGGTCTGTAGATTGTGAAGGAGCAAAAATGGCCTTTGCAGTGATAGGTCAGATGTGGGAGTTTAAGGAGAGTTTAAAGGTTACTGCAGATTATATCTGCCATAAACGATGTTGGATGCGAATCTTATCAGATCGAGTGGATAGTGATAGGTACTTCTTGTCAGATGTGGGAGTTTAAGGAGAGTTTAAAGGTTACTGCAGATTATATCTGCCATAAACGATGTTGGATGCGAATCTTATCAGATCGAGTGGATCGGTTGGAGAGACCGATAGAAGCGATGAGGAATTTGCAACAGCAACAGTATGTGATGGATGGCAGTTATAGGGGGGGGGGGGGAAGGGAAGGGAAGGAGGGGGGGGGAAGGAAGTCTCAGATACAGTCACATAGATGGGTTAACTCCAGGAAGGGTAAGAGAAGTAGGCACCTAGGGCAAGAGTCTTTTGTGGATATACCCATTTGAAACAGGTATGCTGTTTTGGAAAATGTAGGGGTGATGGATTCTCAGGGGAACGTAGCACAAACAGCCAAGTTTCTGGTATTGAGACTGGCTCTAATGCAGCGAGGGGTACATCAGCTTCCAAGAGATCAATTGTGTTCGGGGATTCTGTAGTCAGGAGGTACAGACAGACTTTTCTGTGGCCAGCAGAGAAAAAGCAGAATGGTTTGTTGCTTCCCTGGTGCTAGGATCAAGGCTGTCTCAGGGTGCAGAATGTTCTCACGGGGGAGGGGGGGCCAGCAAGAGGTCATTGTCCACATTGGTGGGAGATGCCGGTGTTGGACTGGGGTATACAAAGTTAAAAATCACAACACCAGGTTGTTGTCCAACAGGTTTAATTGGAAGCGCACTAGCTTTCGGAGCGACGCTCCTTCATTAGGTGATGAAGGAGCGTCGCTCCGAAAGCTAGTGTGCTTCCAATTAAACCTGTTGGACTATACGGTGTTGGACTGGGGTATACAAAGTTAAAAATCACAATACATCATTAGGTGATGAAGGAGCGTCGCTCCGAAAGCTAGTGTGCTTCCAATTAAACCTGTTGGACTATAACCTGGTGTTGTGTGATTTTTAACATTGGAAGGGAAAAGGTTGAGATTCTGAAGAGAGATTACAGAGAGTTAGGCAGAAATTTAAAAAGGAGGTGCCCAAGGGTAGTAATATCTGGATTACTCCCAGTGCTACGAGCTAGTGAGGGCAGGAATAGGAGGATAGAGCAGATGAATGCATGGCTGAGGAGCTGGTGTATGGGAGAAGGATTCACATTTTTGGATCATTGGAATCTCTTTTGGGGTAGAAGTGACCTCCACAAGGAGGACGGATTGCACCTAAATTGGAAGGGGACTAATATAGGTTAGATTAGATACCCTACAGTGTGGAAACAGGCCCTTTGGCCCAACAAGTCCACACTGACCCTCCGAAGAGTAACCCACCCAGACCTATTCCCTTACACCTAACACTATGGGCAATTTAGCATGGCCAATTCACCTAACCTGCACATCTTTGGACTGTGGGAAGAAACCCACGCAGACACAGGGAGAATGTGCAAACTCCAAACAGACAGTTGCCTGAGGCTGGAACTGAACCAAGGTGGAGAAAGTGAGGACTGGAGATCAGAGCTGAAAATGTATTGCTGGAAAAGCGCAGCAGGTCTGACCTGCTGCACTGAACTTAGGTCCCTGGCACTGAGAGGCAGCATTGCTAACCATTGAGACACCGTGCCACCCATATACTGGCAGGGAAATTTGCTGGAACTGCTTGGGAGGATTTAAACTAGTAAGGTGGGGGGGGGGGGGACCCCAGGGAAATAATGAGGAAAGAGATCAATCTGAGACTGGTACAGTTGAGAACAGAAGTGAGTCAAACAGTCAGGGCAGGCAGGGACAAGGTAGGACTAATAAATTAAACTGCATTTATTTCAATGCAAGGGGCCTAACAGGGAAGGCAGATGAACTCAGGTCTTGGTTAGGAACATGGGAGTGGGATATCATAGCAATTACAGAAACATGGCTCAGGGATGGGCAGGACTGGCAGCTTACAAATGCTACAGGAAGGATAGAAAGGGAGGCGAGAGAGGAGGGGGAGTGGCATTTTTGATAAGGGATAGCATTACAGCTGTGCTGAGGGAGGATATTACTGGAAATACATCCAGGAAAGTTATTTGGGTGGAACTGAGAAATAAGAAAGGGATGATCACCTTATTGGGATTGTATTATAGACCCCCTAATAGTCAGAGGGAAATTGAGAAACAAACTTGTAAGGAGATCTCAGCTATCTGTAAGAATAATAGGGTGGTTATGGTAGGGGATTTTAACTTTCCAAACATCGACTGGGACTGCCAAAGTGTTAAGGGTTTAGATGGAGAGGAATTTCTTAAGTGCGTAGAAGGCAATTTTCTGATTACGAATGTGGATGTACCTACTAGAGAAGATGCAAAACTTGACCTACTCTTGGGAAATAAGGCAGAGCAGGTGACTGAGGTGTTAGTGGGGGAGCACTTTGGGGCCAGTGACCATAATTCTATTCGTTTTAATATAGTGATGGAAAAGGATAGACCAGATCTAAAAGTTGAAGTTCTAAATTGGAGAAAGTCCAATTCTGACGGTATTAGGCAAGAACTTTTGAAAGCTGATTGGAGGCAGATGTTCGCAGGTACAGGGACGGCTGGAAAATGAGAAGCCTTCAGAAATGAGATAACAAGAATCCAGACAAAGTAAATACCTGTTAGGGTGAAAGGGAAGGCTGGAAGGTTTAGGGAATGCTGGATGACTAAAGAAATTGAGGGCTTAGTTAAGAAAAGGAAGGAAGCATATGTCAAGTATAGATAGGATAAATCGAGTGAATCCTTAGAAGAGTATAAAGGAAGTAGGAGTATACTTAAGAGGGAAATCAGGAGGGCAAAAAGGGGACATGAGATAGCTTTGGCAGATAGAATTAAGGAGAATCCAAAGGGTTTTTATAGATACATTAAGGACAAAAGGGTAACTAGGGAGAGAATAGGGCCC